>NC_046158.1:152785261-152887761 GCF_011064425.1 Rattus rattus | reverse complement strand
CTCTCTGGCTCAACTCCCTGACGCACTGTCTGCCTCCATTCGTGTCTTTGGTCAAGTTTCTTCCAAAAGTCTACAGAGTCAAGCACAGGAAAGTAACTCTCATATCTTTTAGCAACCCTACCAGAGGGAAGAGGTGGGCAAGCTCTGGTTCTAACACAGCGTGGTCCCGAGCTGTCTGGGATGCCTAGAGTTCCCTACAGTACATCTGATGAATGACTGGTTTTCTAAGGGTCCTGCCCAGCCTAAATATTATAGGGAGGACCATCGGGGTGGGGTGGTGGGGGTGGGGGTGAGGGCTACTTCTTTAGTGGAAGATGGAGGGCTGGCTGTGAGACTGTCAGTGTCCAGCAGGTGGCAGCAAGGTAACATCCTAAAGTCCTTGGTGGCTGCTTGGCAGTCCTGAGTGATACTGACTCGGCTTTGAGCTGGCTCTGTACAGGGCCCACGCTCTGGAATGAGGCCTGTCCTGCCTTACTCATTCCTCCATTCTGATTAGAACTCGACAGGCAGTCTCAGTCTGACCACTCATAGTGAGGTGTGGGCTCTTACTGCACCCATTTCACAGATGGGGCTTAGAGGCCAAAGAACTTGTTTGGATTTAGAGCTGAGCTGTGGATCTGAGTTCACTCCCATCAAGACTGGGACAAATGGGAGTCTGAGCTGGGCAACCAATCAGGAGAGGAGGTAGGGCTGGAGACTAGGAAGGATGAGGCTACCCGGGCCAAGATCCCTTTCCTGGGGCAGAGTCTATCATTTCTTAAAAGTGCTTCTCAGGAGGAATGAGAGAGCTGTGCATTGTTTCTCAACACGCAAATGCAGCTGATTTCACAATTTAAAGGTCTTGTTAATTGCCCAAGACATCATAATACGGAGGGTTCAATTCTCAATGTATACAATCCTCTGCTCGGCACACACACACATACACACACAGACACACACACACACACACAGAGTTGTGTGTCTGTGTGTATACATATGAAGTTCTGACAGGAACATGAGCAGGTCTGGTAGAATGCTCTAAGCACATTGTCTTCATCCTCTGCCATTCAGGAGGTTGGATGAAGCCCCGGGGGCTTAGGCTGTACTTGGTGCACAGTGACCTGGGCCCAAGGCACTGAAACCAAAGACTTGGACACTGCTTTTGGGCCTCCTAACTAGGTACAATGTGCCCTGAGGTGGGCATTCTCCAGGTGTGCGCACACAGATACCCTCTTGCAGACTCAGGACTTGCTCCTTGGACAGCAGAAGTTATTAAAGGCTGTGCCCTGGAGGACTGCTCTCCCCTGGAGTCAGCCCGGCATAGAAAATTACGAACCCGCCCGCAGGGCTGGGGAGATGCAGTTTTAATTTAAAAAAGGGGGTGGGGAATCATGTTGCCGTTTGGGGTGGGGAGATCCTTTCTGAAGGAGGATTTTCTGGAACTAGTAGTATTGTAATACAGAGATTCTAGAAAGATCTCCCAGCGGCCGGGGGACTGCCCTTCCTTCCCTCGCCTGCCTCTTCCCGGCAGCAGGCACCTCCTGCTGGGCCTTGGTACTCAGCTAGTCGTCCCAACCTCCTCCTCACGCCAGGCCTCCCTCCCACTTCCTCCAGGGACCGTCTGGCCCTCTGCTCCATCCTTCCCTCTTCCTGCCCACCTCCTTCATCCCCGGCCCCTCCACCTCGCACAGGTTCTCTTTCGAACAAGTGTTATTGTTTTGGCTAATTATAAAAGTCATACTCCCGCCTCACACCCCCATCCAAGCAACAAACAGGGCCAGGAAAACAAGGCCACCTGTGCGCCTCCCACCATCCTGCCAATCACAAGGTACGGTCCTTTCAGAATTGCTTTCGATGCCGCAAATAGTTTTAAAACTTGAGATATTATTATAGGCACTGTTTTGTAAGCAGCTTTCTCTGCTTAGTGGGATACACCAGATGTCTCTCCGTGCCAATAAATATATATAATACAACATGCTTTTAATCGCTGCGTATTCCGTTTGTGGGGCAAGCTTCTGACTCGCTAGGGAGTCCCGATATTGCTGGACTAGAGACTCACTTCCTCTGGAGCGTCCCGGGCTCGCTCTCTCTCCTCCCTTCTCCCTCTGTCTATCTCCCCCTCGTCCCTCTTCCATTTTCTTTCCATCCGCTCCCTCTACTTCTTTCCTGCCTCCGTCCTTGACATCTCTGGACCCGGCTGTTTTCTTCGAGCTCTCTGCACCCCGCCGAGGGCTGAGGGGGTCGTCTGTGTTTAACACCCGCTCCCCTGTGTCAGACGTGTGCCGTCTCATTAGCTAGCCTGTCCCCCCAAGTGAGGCAGGCAGGAGCCACTGTAGCAGCAAGAGGCCTAATTGAATGTAACTAATTATTCACTCCCTTAAATGGGCCTGGGAGGGACGGAATTACTCACTCCGAACTGGGGAGACAGGGAACTGGCCGGCTGGCAAACAAATCCAGGGGCCTGCGGAGAGGCCTCTCCTTGGAATACTAATTAGGGCAGGAGTGATGGAGGCAGGCGGGCAGAGAAGCCGCCTCTTCTGCGTTCTGCCTTGCGAAGGAGTTCAGGGGCCTGGAGGGGAAGGGATTCCAGTATGAACCCTGGGACAGCGTTACTGTGTGTGGAGCATGGGCTGGGCGCCGGCAAAGGCTGAGTGTGTGGAATTGGGAGGGAATGAGTGGGACAGAGGTGCTGTTGGTACCAGGGGACCCAGATGGCTGGGAAGATGCCTCTCTAGTCCCCATGGCTGCCCCGTGCAGGCTCTATACTGAAGGTCAGAAGTCTGCAATACTGGAGAGCTACATTATCTCGAGGAAGTAGTCCGTTCCGCTAGGGTCAAGCTGGCGACTCAGTTCGGGGTAACTGCAGCTCTTGGCCCTAGAATGGTCCTAGGTGAAGACTTGACCATGGAGATCTCTGCTCCTACACATGGGCCTTCTCTCGTTCTCTCATCTAACAGATTCCCAATCACCTCCACTCAGGACTGTGAGGAAAAGCCTCACAGGGAGCCAGGGAGGTGGGACCTCAAACCTGAGGGGCTCTGGGACTGCACAGATGAATCAGGCTTGGGGAGGGGGGTACAGACTAGAGAGAGGATAAGGGAGTGTTGGGTGTGATGGATTCAGTAACTGCAACTCCAGGAGCTGGTCCCCACCCCACCCCTTCCCGGGCATCTTCCACATGACCTCATTCGGGCTTACCAGCCATCCCTTCACTATGTGTGGTTAGCCTAGGGGAGTAAGGTCAGTTCAGAGAGGTTTAGCAAGTGACCCCAGGCCACACAGAAGAGTGTGTGTACCATTGCAAGCTTTAGCCGAGTCCCAGTCTCTCTATTCTTCTGATGCTGCTACACTTCTGGGATTGAGCCTCTCATCTCTTCTCCAGCAGGTATTAATACGAACCAGCTACCATTCTGTGTGTGCTCACTCATTAGATGGCCGCCCGTGTGCCTGTACGTGCGTGCCTGTGGGTTTGTGTTCGTGTGTTTCCTCCTGAAAAGGAGCTGGCTGTCCACAAATCCCTATTCCAGTGCAGCAGGATGCCTCCCGCTGACCATCTAGAGGAGAATCGAAGAGCTGCCCTGTCCCCCAGCAGCTCTGGTGCCCATTCAGTCGATGGCGCCCTCTCCCTGTGGCTGAGGGCTGGGGAGGGGTGGGAAGGTGTGTCCTGCCAGCCAAGTGACAAGAAGCCCAGGTTAGTTACTAACAGAGGTGACCACCATGCACTGAGCTTTAGGGCAGGGGATCCCCCTCCTTTCCCAGCATTCCTGCTGCTCCTGCCCCCAGTGCAGGTGGCAGAGAGAGATGGACTGTTGCCTCATGACCCCCTCCCTCATCAAGTAGGGTGTCGTGTGAGCTTCACAGAGGGGCAGCAGATTTATGAGCCCGATGTTGATTCCGTCACCTTGCTGGCCAATCCATCTTTCTGGAGCCAGGGATAAAATGAAATTATCGTGAAATAAATCCATGCAGATGGGGGAGGGACAGGCAGGCGGGGCGGCAGGGGGTTGGCAGCAGAGGAAGCTAGGCTCTAGGTGGAAGGCACCCCCTGCTGCTCCACTGAGTTCAGAGAAGGAACTTGGCTGTAACCCTCCCTCCGAGGTCTGGGCTTGGGGCAGATCTGAGCCTGAGCCTGAGTTAGCAGGGCTGTCATCTCAAGGGTCCAATATAGAACCCCTGGGTTTCTGGTGGACTCCTGAGTCACCCACATGTCCTGGCAGAGCTCCTGGACCAGGGGAAAGGGAGGTAGAAAGGGAACAGTGAGGACCAGGCTCCTGTGTGATGTCCATTGTAACTGTTCCTTGTGATCACGGCCATAGGAAAGGGAGGGGTGGGGTGGATGTGGTGGAGTGTGGTCCTCGGAGATCCCCAGCTGGGCTTAGCGTTAATTCTTAAGTTTTGGGCTCTGAGGGGCCATTGTGTGGCTGCACAGAGAGCACAGGGGCAGGTGTACAACAACTGGGCACCCGTCTTAGGGCAGGGTAAGGGTTGAAGCAGTATGTCCCAAAGCCCCGCCTCTCCTCCTTGTTGGGCCCTGAAGACTGGCTTTAGGCTACTTACTGAATCAGAGAGCCGAGCTGAAGTCCTTAGCACACACTGCGGGGGGGGGGTGAGGGTGGAGGGTAAGCATAGAGCCTGCGTGCCTGACCTTCTACCCACAGTTCCTAGGGGACCCCTTCTCCCAGAAGCTGGAAGCCAGTTGGGATACATCCGTCATTCAGCCTCCCACGCAATGCCATCCCACAGAGCAGCAATGCCATCCCACAGAGCAGCAATGCCATCCCACAGAGCAGCCGTGAGGTATCTCAGGCTGGCTCTGAGGCGTCACTGGGTGGGGTGCCCCCCACCTCCACTGCTGGTCTCAGGAGGCCACTGTGGCGTTGGGGGTGATAGGGACCAGGTCATTAGTACCTACTGCTTTGAAGGCTGGGGGTGGGGTGGGGTTGATATCTGAGTGCAGCCCCTGGCTTACTGGGCCAGGGTGGGAGCCGGACTTGGAAGCTCTGCAAATAAGATTTTCTGGGTTATCTGCTCTTGTTCAGGGCTGGGGTCTTGGGTATCAGCCAAGGAGCTGAGAGGAGGGAGAGGGGGACTGAAGCCCTGGCTATGGCTTAGCACCTGCTGGAACACGTGTGTGTGTGTGTGTGTGTGTGTGTGTGTGTACACGCACGCGCACGTGTGTGCATGTGTGCTTGTATTTGAGTGTGTGTGCATGTATGCTTGTATTTGAGTGTGTGTATATGTGCATGTGTGCTTGTATTTGAGTGTGTGTATATGTGCATGTGTGCTTGTATTTGAGCATGTGTGTATATGTACATGTATGTATTTTTTGTGTGCCTGTATATGTGTATATGTTCGTTTGTCTGTGTTTATGTTTGTGTCTGTCTGTCTGTGTGTGTTTATATGTGTATGCTTTTTTGAACATGTGTGTGTCTATATGTCTGTGTGTCCCTGCTTCTGGGTGGTGTGTGAAATCTTGTTTTCAGGAGTGTATGTGTCTCCTGGGGAGTGTATGTGCCCTTTACTGGAGCATGCTTAGAAATTCTCAGCTTGCTGCTCCCGTGTGCTGATATTTCTCTTTAGAGAGTATGTGTTGCTGGAATTGAGCGAGTGTGTGTGCGTGCGTGCATGTGTGTGTGTGTGTGTGTGTGTGTGTGTGCAGGCATGTGTACATGTGTACCTCCACACACTCTTGATGGCTTTGTATGCTTATGCCCTGCCCACCTAGAGGCCCATGGCATAGACACACCTGGTGGGCCGGAGGGCCAGGCTCCTAGTCCCAGGGAGAGCTGGGTGGGTCTGGGCATCTTCCAGAGGAACCAGCCCTGCAGGGAACAAAGGGGTAATCAGCAGAGAGGCCACAAGAGCTTCTGATTGAGGAAGGAATTAGCTAGGAGCCTCACGGGGCCCTGTAGGGGGCCAGGGCAGCATGTGGGCCTTGGCATCCTGATTAAGAAGCATCAGGTGTGGAGGGACTTACCTGCACCCCAGGGGTGCAGCAGCCCAGAGCTCAGGAGACTGTGGGGAAGAGAGAGGAAGGGACAAGGACTGATTCGTGGGGGCCTTGAGGGGTTGGAGGTAGCAGGGTATGCACATCTACGGAGCCTGTGGTGACCCCTCCCACTTGTGGCTTGATCCTCCCAACACCTCGGAGAGGCCGGAACTGTTCATCAGCCTGGTTCCCCGTGACGGACCAAAAGAGGGGCTGCTGGAGCCTCACAGCTGAAGATCCAGCCCCGCTAACTTCATCCTTCTCTTGACCTTAGGCCACTCCTTGGGCCTAACAGGTAGAAGCCAGCAGATGCTGGTAGAGGAGAGGGTACAGACCCACCCAGCCAACACTACAGATCGACAGGTAGTGAACTGCTTGTCACTGTGGATACACAAGGAGCAGCTCCCTGATCAAGGGGTTCCTTGCTGGGTAAAGGGCTGGAGTCTATTCTCCCCACCCTTGGCAAGACGGCTTGAGTCAGAGCCCCAGGTTTGAATCCCAGCTCGACCATTGACTTATTGGGTGACTTTAAGCTACTCACCAGGCGTCTCTGTGTTTGCATGGGTGATGGACAGTCACCATAGAGTAAGGTCTTGGTCAGGTCTGGTCTTGTCTGTTGAAGAAGTAGTGGAGGAGGTCTTGGAGGTCAGAGAAGAGAAACCAGAGAGAAAGAAGCGTGTTTCTCTGGCTGAGACTAGAAGTGTGTAGTGCAGCTCAGAGGATGACGGGAGAGGTCGACTTCCTCTTTCTTTTCCTTCTCATCTTATTTTCACGCAGATGAGCATTTTGCTTGCACGTTCCTATGCTCACCATGTGCGTGCAGTGCCCATGGAAGTCAGGAGAGGGAACAGGATCCCAGGGAACTGGAGTGACAGGTGGTTGTGAGCCACCATGGAGGAGCCGGAAATGCAACCCAGGTCCTCTGTAAGACCAGCCAGTGCTCTTAACCCCTAAGCCATCTTTCCAGCCCCTCACACCTCTGTTTCTTATCACGTGCTATGCTACCCTCTCCTGCTCCTTCTGCTTCCCCTCAGCTTTCCACTCCTGCTTCAAGCCCCCTTCTCACCTGGGAGTCCATCTGGCCCCAAGGCTTGAACACCGCCTGCACTTCTCAGAGCAACTCTTTTGGCCCGGCCTTGCCGAGCCCTTTTTGTGTTTGAGACAGGGTCTGGCCAGCCTTAAACTCCAGATCCTACTGCCTCTGGCTACTGAGAGCTGGGATTACGGACCATTGTCCTCCAGCAGTGGCCTTCTTTTTAAAAACAGTATTTATTCATTATCATGTATGTGCATGCATGCACACACGTAGGGGTCAGAGGGCAACCTTGTGAAGTCTGTTCCCCTTTACCATCTTTATGGGCATTGGAGCTCTTCTCCTCACAGAGGAACCTCACTGGTCCTCCGGGAGTCTTCTCAGCCCCTTGATGCAGCTGTCCAACGGGTATCCTTGAACGAAATGCCCTAAAAGTGTGCCTGTGTTACCCTGCTTCTGTTCCATCCTCGAGGATGCCCATTTCTTCCTTCCTGCCCTCCCCATCCAACCTCTCAGCTCTCTGACTGGCTTTTCTCAAAGCCATTTTCTCTCTCACCTTTCTTCAGGTTGGTCTGAGCCAGCCTATGCCAGGCAGGGCTCCTGACTCCTTGCTTGGCCTCACAATGGCCAGAGGGACTTTTAAAGGCCTTAATGAGATTATGTCTCCCTACAGCTTAAAGCCCTCAAAGGGCCTTCCCTGGGGCTTACAGCAAATCTGAGCCCTTTGCTCCAGTATACAAGGCCCTAAGTGACTGGTGTTTTTCTTTCATCCCATGGGACCATTCCCGGTGTCCACTCGGCTCCTGTCATGTCCCCGTGTCCCCGAGCACACAAAACTCAGCTCCATCTTGCTTCTGAAAACAGAGCTTCTTGCTGGTGATTTCGGCACACACGGCACCTTCCCTTCCTCCAGCCGTGAGCTGGACAGTCCTGACGTCCCTCCCTGACCACTGGGGTGTAGTGTCTCCCAGATGCTCTCCCAGATTTGTATACAGCATGCTGTTTTCCTCCTCCCCCTCTTTCCTCCGCCTTCTCCTCCTCCTCTTCTCCCTCCTCCTCCTCCTCCTCTTCCTCCTCCTCCTCCTCCTCCCCCTCCTCCTCCTCCTCCTCCTCCTCATTGATTTCTGTCATTAGACATGCTTTTACATCACCTTATTTGCCAGGTGTGAGGAAAGATCTCCATTTTATTTAGTGATACAGTTATTTTCCCCACTTGAAAGAATAAAGCAATCTAGGCTTACTGATAAACTTCTATAGTCCTAGCAGGTGGGGAGTGGGGGCAAAAGAATCAGGAGTTTAAATCCAGCCTGGGCAGATAATTAAGGCACTTCTACTCCCTTCTCCAGAGAGAGAGAGAGAGAGAGAGAGAGAGAGAGAGAGAGAGAGAGAGAGAGAGAGAGAGAGAGTTTTATTCCCAGCACCAACATGGTGGCTCGCAACGGTTTGTAACTTCTGTTCCAGGCACTCTGACACCCTCCTGGCTTATACAGGCACTGCATACATGTTTTGCACAGACATACATGTAGGCAGCGTACATATACGCATAAAATAAAGATAAAGGAGTCTTTAAAAAAACATCATATCCAGAAAATATAAAGAGCTTTTATAACTTGACAATCAAAAACCCAAAAAAAGAAATTTGTAGCCCTTTCTGTGAAGAAGGCCATAACAGACTTCCAGTAAGTACATGTAAGGAACATGCAAATCAGAGCTCCGAGGCCCCACTCAAACCGCAAGTGCACAACAACACATCACTAAAGTGGTTAAAGTTAAAAAGGAAAACCACAGCAAAGGTTGGTAGATTAGGGGAGAGATTAAGATGTGCATGCTTGGCTGGGGGGGTTAGCAAGTGGTCAGCCATTTTGGAAAAGGCTGGGCAGGTCCTCCCAGAGTTAAACATGAGCGTCTACCCTGTGACTCAGCAAGTCTCCTCTATGATACCCAAGACAGGGAAAACCTATATCAGCACGAGAACGTTATCTGGGAAAGGGGAAGAACGTTGCCTTTTAAAAAGATACACTGAGTTTTATTTTATGTGAATAGGTGTGGGGAGCCGAGTGCACGTGTAAAAGGTGGGTGAAATCCCGAGTTAATGTGTAGTGTTTACGTGGGCCTGGCCATGGTGAGGGCCGATGCTTCAGACCCATGGGAAATTGTTCCCCCAGTGCCTGTCAGGTGCTGAGGGATGGCAGAGCCTTCCTCGGGTCCAGGGCAATTATCGGCAGTGTGTGCAAACACTAGCAACCACAGCTTCGCCTTCCTTTGCGTTTGCAGCCTGAGGTTGCCCTGCTGCAGAGACCGATTACTGAGACTGGCCGACTCCTCCCCTCTGTGCTGCGCAGGAGAACCACGCTGAGACTGGGTTGCGATACAGTAAGTAGGTAGCATCCATCAGAGCAAGCACAGCCCACCAGATCCCCACTTTTCTGTATGTGTGTCTGTCTTTTCTTCATTCCCTTGCTGTCCCAAATCTTGATTTCCAGACCAAGCCATGCTGGATGTGGCATGTAGGTGCTGTGTACCATACTGTACCTGTGGAGGCCAGAAGGTGGCAGCGGATGTTCCGGAACGAGAGTTACAACTGGTTCCCAACCAGCAGGTGGGTGCTGCAAATTGGACCAGGGTCCCCTAGAAGTGCTCTTAACCACTGAGCTATCTCTTCAGACATGGCCTTTTTCTCCCACAGCACAGGGATGTATGGGTCTCTGGTGAAGCTCTGGGGTCTGTGGATGTAAAACACATGCAAAAACAGATTCATACACAGAGGCTCACATAAAGTAATTCATACAAACACATACAGATACACCCGTGCACATAAATAAATGGACGCTTGTATAGAACACACAAAGGGCATGTAAACATACAGACATGTGTTCATAGGAACACATGGAAATGCAGGCACACATCTACATGTGCACATACACTTGTTCACATATAAAATGCATGCACCTAAACATGCTCATATATGTACACACATGTGGACACACATGTACTCCTACACAAGCACATGTATTCTCATACTACTATAGCTACATGTATACATGTACAAACATGCATGGTCAGACATATGCATGCATATATCCCACTCGTGCATATATGCCCAGGTACATGCATGTACACATGTACATATCCCCACTAACATGTGCCTACATGTATACACACATGTACACATATATACTCATAAACACATACGTGCACATGCCTTATGCACACATATGCCTCGTGCATGGAAACATACCTATGTGCTTGCACCTACATTCATATGCACATATCTAATCATACACCCTTGAGTCTGTCAGCTGCCCCTGTCTGGAAAGTTCTTCCTTTTTTACCCTGCTCTGTCAGTGCAAGTGGAATCGGCTGAGGAGGTGCCCTGTGTCACACGCAGTACAGAGGATGAGGCAGGGTAGACATGATCTGAGCCTTTGGTGTGTGTGTGTGTGTGTGTGTGTGTGTGTGTGTATGTATGTGTGTGAACCTCACAGGCAACCTGAGGGTGGCCAGAGGAGAACCAAGCAAATGAACATGGAGGGGGCTGGGATGGTGGGAACATAGCAGGAGACCTTGGAGAAAAGTCCCCAGAAAGAGATGCTGTAGCTGGGTAGGTAGCCAGACAAGACTAGACCAGAGAAGGAGGGTCCAGAGAAGGCACTGGGCTGGAGAAGCAGGAAGTGGGTGTGGCCTAGGAGGTGGGCACATAGAAGAGAGGAGATATTGTATGCCTGTGGCCAGGACCCTGGGAAGCTGGGCCAAGGATTGCAGGTGTTTCCTGCATTGGGACGGTTCCTACGACACCACGGTCATCCATTCTCCTGTCACTGATCACCCTGTCCTACACGGCCAGTCCATCTGCTTCTCGGTTTCCCCAACAGCAGAAGTGATACGGTCCTGTGCAGTTTACCCGTGCATTCGCACCAGCCAGAGCAGTGCCTGGCTCATGTAGACGCTCGATAAACACTTATCGAATGTATGGATTTACCTGCCTGTCTCTCGCTCTTAACTGAGTTATTTAAAGTCAGGTCTGGCGGCTTCATCCCCATGCCCCTGGGCCTAGCGTGGGCTCCATTAGTTTATGCTCTTTGTGTTTAAAGGATGAATGTACAAAGGTTTGCTGAAGCCAGTGACACCCAACCAGATAGGACACAGGACATTTCCAGCAGATCTGCAGGGCAAGCTAGGCAGACAAAAGCTGCAGATTCCACACACGGTTTTTAGCTGATAGATTGGAGGAGGGATGCTCGGCGGGCGAAGATCTTAGGGCTTTCGAGTCACAGGCCGTGGTGTGTGGACAAGATTATCCCAGATTCGAGGCAGGCACGGAGACTGGGGATCTCTCCTAGGGGGTCCGGGACTCTCTCCTCTCTGGTTTTCAATTTTCTAGATCTGCCCTCTTATGACAACTAGCAGGCTGCTTCACCAGTGAGGTGGGGTTGCAGCTGGGGTGGCAGTGGATGGGACAGATGGTGGGACACAAGGAAACCCCCATGTTCTCCTCCATCTGGTGTATTTAATTGACTTCCCATGGAAAGGGGAAAAAAAAACCCCAGTTGCAAGGATGAAATTGCTAATTAAAAGACCCTCTGATTAGAGAGACAAATATTTACCAATTACGCCTGACCCCGTCTGTCCCTTTTATGTCTGAAAACTTCCCCATCAGCAACATGGCTGCATTATGCCCAGCTGGTGGCTCTTCCACCAGTCGCTCTCGAGGGACTCAGACTGGCTGTGAGTGAAACAGGGACGGAGGTAGGCAAAGCCAGACAAACAGTCATTCAACAAACACTCATGATGCCTGTTGCACCTCCAGGCTCGTTGCTGGGCTCCAGGAAGCCTGAACAGGATCTCTGCGGACAGTTGTTCGGGTTGTGTGTGTGACACAAAGGGCACTCTCTGAGTGTGAATTCTATTTGCCAGCCTGGGATCTCTGGTACCAGAAAAGGGGGCTTTTCTTTTCTTTGTACAATAGGGCATTAGTTGGGTGAACCAAATTCATGGGGCTATGTATGGTGTGTGCCCAGAGGGGGCATCTTTCTCTAATTCATGTTGAATGGTGATAGCAACTTAACAGAAGAGATGTGTACAATGCCCAAATCTCCGGAATAGTGGGAAAGAAACATATGAGGAAGCACTGGGTTAGCAGCATTTATTGAGCACCCAGTGTCTGCTGAGCCTTGTGTTAGTCACAGGGTAGGAGCGGGGAGGATTGTGGTGCACACTTTCTCTCCTTCATGTCCCCAGTCCAGCTGGGAGGTGGGTTCTCAGCCTGGGTCAGCCCTCCCCTTGGTGTCTGCCTTTCCTCATTCCATAAAATTTGGGGGAGAACGTAGAAGACAAGAGTCACACTCTGGGTTCACACCAGCAATCTCTAAGTTCTGACTGTACCATGTCTTTCCTGCGTGGCTTTGAAGGAGTCACCTTGCCTCTGTGACTAACCTCTCTGTGAGTGGGAGTTAGTAATGGCAACTGTTCCAGGGCTATCATAACAGTAAATGTGTAAACATGTAACTTAGGCCTGACACAGAGCAAGCATAGTGAAGGTTAATGTCTGTGTGTTCGTATACATGTGTGCATGCATGTTTGTACATGTACATGCATGAATGTGAATGGGACCTGTGAGAATGCATGTGTATGGATATGTGCACTGTGTGTATGAATGTGTGTGTGTAGTGTAGGCGTGTTGCATGAGTATGGACATATTTGCACATGTATGTGAGTGTGTGTATGAGTGTGAGTAGGGCACATGAGTATGAGAGTGTGTGCACAGTGTGCAACTATGTGTGTGAACAACTGGAAATGTGTGCGTGTGTATCGGAATGTAGGTGTGAGTACCTAGATGTGTTTGTGGGTACGTGTACATAGGGCATGGTTGCATGCCTGTGTGTACATGAGGCATGTGCATGCATGTGTGTACAAGTGTACAGGTGCGCATGGATGAATAAATGTGGATGCAAGTTCATGGGCATGTATGTTTGTATGTATATGTGCACTGTGTGAATGTGTGTGTATGCACCTGTGTGCATTAGTGTGTGGACATGCATGTGTAGGCATTTGTGTACATGTGTGCGTATTTAAACATGTGTACACAAACAAGTATCTGTAAGTGCTGGTAGGTGTGAATGTGTGTGAAGGTGCATATACATGTGCATACTTGTGTGTGTGCATATGACTGAATGTGTACATGAATGTATATATGTGCTCATGTGTGTTCATATATGCATAACTGTAATACAATTATGGGTAGGTGCACATATATATGTTCATGTATGTATGACTAAATACATGCATGACTAAATATATGCATATGAATATAGGTACAAGCACATAGGTATGTTTCCATGCATGTGTCACATGTACGTGCATAAAGCATATGCATGTATGTGTTTATGAGTGTACATGTGTGTGAATAGAGTCACATATTCATGGTGATATGTACATGTGTACATGCATGTACATGGGTATATATGCATGTGTATGCATGAGTATACATGTATGCATATGCCTAATCACACATGCTTGTGCATACAGTAGTATAAGAATACATGTGCTTGTGTGTGAGTACATGTGTGCATGCATGTGTGTATATATATGAACATGTTTAGGTGCATGCATTTTATATGTGAGCAAGTGCCTTTTGTGTGTGTTATACATGTGTTCATTTACTTATGTGCATGGGTGTGTCTGTATGTGTATGTGTTTGTATGAATTACTTTGTGTGGTCCTATGTGCATATACGTGTGTGAATCTGTTTTTGCGTGTGTGTTACATGAGTGTGCTTGCATCTATGTTTACATATGTATGTTTGTGAACTCTTTTGCTCTATTTATGTGCATACACTTGTGTTTGCCCATGCAAATAACATCTCATTTAAATCTCTCAACAGCAGGAACTATTGCCATGCCCACTTTACAGAGGGGCAAATTGAGGCCCTCTGCATGAGTGTAGCCGTTCATTTCAACCAGCATGGGAATACCATCAGAGCCTGGATGTCCTTGACCTCTGGGATGCCAGTCACCCCACTGTTCTGTCAATCAGGCTGTGGGCTTCTCTGGGATGCCCCACCCCTTCCATGTGCCCAGGAACTTCTTGGCTGCCTGTCCCCTCCTGGGCTCATACCACGGAAACCCCATGCAGTGCCTTCTACTCTAGAGGGATATATATTATCTAAATTTGATAAGACAACTTAATTTCACTCCGTGTCTGTTACCGGCGATAAAACCAGCAGACTTTTATGACCCAGCGTCCTCAGCAAGATTGTCAGGAACTTATTATACAAGGTCTAACTGGATTTCTCTCTGCAGATGGCGAGGAGCCGCGGGCTGGAACGCGCTGTGGCCGCATACTGGGGGGAGAGATGCAAAGTGCTTGCTCCGCAGGCTGAGATAAGGCCTCAGCTCCCTGGGATCCAGGATCAGAACTACCTTCCCGGGCCCCGCAGGGTGATTTGGGGAGGATTTGCCCTGTGAAGGGGGGTGGGGGAGGATGGGCTTCCATGCTGGATCCTCTGAGCCCTGGAAAGGAATGTAGAGGTGTTGAGACTTGGGGTTCAGTTAAGCTGCTCCCCTGAGGATAGCTGGGTAGCCAGAGGGGTACGGGGTAAATATGTAAGGATCGGTGCATGGGAGGAGGGAGGAGAGGTTAGTTGGAAGGTGACAGGCTGAGCAGGCCATTGAACCCTTTTGCTTGTTCCTGGATGGTTGTGTCTCAGTACCCACCAAGATCAGTGTAGCTCCCACCCCTGGTCACAGGGTGCACATCTACACTGCTATCACCGTGACATTTAGACTCACAGATGCCTCAGCAGTTAAAGGTTCAGTTTTCAGTACCCCCATTCAAGGTAATCTGATAGCTCTCAGGCTTGGACTTGCTCAGAGTTGGTGGTTGGCTTGGGGGATTTTGGTCTCGATGTGCAATCCAGGCTCACCTGGAAACTTGCCATCCTCCTGCCTCAGTCTCCTGAATGCTGAGATTCTAGGCATGTACCAAGGCATCAACTCATAGTTTGAACAGTCCTGAGTTAGAGCTGAAGAATCTGGGATATGTAGGCCACACCGGTGGAGTTCAGAGTCCGTGGGCAGATGTTTCCCAGGGCATGAGCTTGGAACACCAGCTCCAGATGCAGACATTTCCTCCAACTGGGCATAGTCCCCTGGCCTGAGCACCTCCATCGTGGCTCCCAGAAGGTCAGAAGGCTCACCTTTAGACATAGAAGTTCAGCGTTGGATGCGTGATCATCTTCAGATTCAGGCACCCGAGCGCAAGCATGTGGTGCTCCAAGGCTGGCTCCCACCCAATACACGGGCATGGCTTTTGCACCCCTAACCTGGGAGTCAGGTTGGCCACCAACCCTGGGCTCTGGGCCTTCTTGGGGCCAGGGAGGCGCTGTGCTGCAGTGACATGCCACTCAGTGATCGGGTAATGTTCTGAGTGATTCTGGGCTCTGTGAAAGCCGGAGAAAGCGGTGACATAAACCAAGGCTCTGGTGACTGCCTCACATCCTCCTCCTGCTCATTTGCTGACTGAGATGCTATTATACACCCATGGCTGTCCTGTACTGTCCCCCTGACTCCCACTCAACCCACTCAGGTGGCCTCTTCTCTTTATTAAGGAAATTTCATCTTGTCCTTTCTTTCTGTCCCTGTCTCTTTGTCTGTCTGTCTGTCTGTCTGTCTGTCTGTCTGTCTGTCTGTCTCTCTCTCTCTCTGTCTCTTGCTGTCTCTCCCTGACTCTCTCTGTCTCTGTCTGTTTATCTGTCTCTCTGTCTCTCTCTGTCTCTGTCTGTCTGTCTCTGTCTGTGGGGGATATGGGGGTATGGTGTGTGTGTGTGTGTGTTTCTCTGTATAGCTCTGACCATCCTGGAACTTCCTCTGTAGACCAGGCTGGCCTCAGATTCATGGAGATCTGCCTACCTCTGCCTATGCTGGGATCAAAGTCATGTGCTACCATGGCCCGGCCTCATCTCTTATTTGAACCTCCACTTCAGCTGGGTCCCTCCTCACTGAGGTCTGAGGAAAGTGTGATTCCTCTGAGTGTCGTGGCTGGTTCCAGGGAATCCTCTCCACATCCTCTCAAGGTAGCATTTCATCATGCCCATTTGCAGATAGGAAGAGGAGGCACAGAGAGGTGGGGTCACTTGTCTAAAGACACACAGCCCAGAATAGCAAAAAACAAAACAAAAGAAAACAAAAGAAAAGCTTCTCTGCTAGGATCTACAAGGGAATTAGGGTGTTAACTGGTCTTGGGCTCCAAGAAGCCACTGCCTGTGTAGAAGACCCAGGGGGCATTGCTGTGGACTTTCCCTGTTGTCAGAATGAATTGCTTCCAGTAGATCAGAAGGTGGAGGACACGGTGGTGAGATCAAGGGCACAGAGTGCCAGGGCCAGTCACAGGGGATGTGAACATGAGCTGGCCTTGGCCCAGAGGACGGTGATGAACACGCTAGGTGCCAGCTTTGGCTGAAGGGCCAACCGAGACAGGGTTCCATGGCTAGGAATGGGGAGCACCAGAGATCATTGCTGGGCTGGAGGAGCCAGGCTGGGGATGACAGCCCTGGCCTGGATGAAGGCCCGGTGATTTGCAGGACCTCTGAATATTAATCTCTAATGACCTAGCTTGTCCCACAAGACACAGTGCAGGCTGGAGCCGGCCTGTCTCCTGGCCCCTGACTCTTCAGGTCCCTGGGTCAGAGTTTGGAACTGATAGAGAGCCTTAGAGCAGAGCGGGTGCCAGCAGCTCTGAGTGTTTGAATCAGACTCCATTCTTTCTTAGCTGTGTGACCTCAGACAGAGCACTCGGTCTTTCTGAGCCTCAGGCACGTGTGCACACGAACAGGGATGTGAGCTGCAGGACTGTGGGTCAGAGGTAAGTCATGACTCTGGAAATAATGGTGTGTCACACTAGAAAGGGTAACCAGGCCTGAACCCCCAAATCCAAAGGGGTGCTACCAAAAGCATTCAAGTCCCCAGTTGAGAGTGGGTAAGACATTTGCTGTATTTACTTTGTGTGTGTGTGTGTGTGTTGCGTGTGTGTGTGTGTGCATAGCGCTAGTCAGAAAACATTTCCCATGAATTGGTTTCTCTTTCCACCAAGTTGGTCCTGGTGCTCGAACTCTGGTCATCGGGATTAGGCAGCAAGCACCTTTACCGCTGAGCCATATCACTCACCCTGGTTTTACTTTTAATAGAGAAACAAGCCATATAACCCTCAAAGGATTTTCCTCCTTGGCTCTTAAAAAAAAACCTAACATCTTCATTTCCATGCTCCCCCCTTTAAGCTAATTTGTGGAAAATTAAATCGGGGAACTCACAGCGGCTGGCATTTTAATTGGCTCATGTCTGGCTTTTCTCTCGGATCCTCTGATTAGCTGAGCTGCCTCCATTAAACGCTCCATGCTCCACTTAGCCTGCTTTCTGGTCACTCCCCAGGCCTGGACAGCAGGGCCACCAACCCAGCTGACTTCCCTACCCAGCTCCCCTGCTCCCAGGGTCCCAAGCAGACTTTTTGACCTATGCTGCTGGGCCTGTTTCCTCCCCTGGGACTGGGGTTTACCTGGGGCTGAGTGTCCCCTGATGTATCAGAATACTGGTTCCTTCCTCACTCTCGTCCAGGATGGGGTCCCCACAAGGTGGGGAGAAGGATCTCCCCACTGTCTCTCAGCAGTGCATTTCCTAATCCGACCACCAGCCACCCAGGCTCTGGTTAGACAGCCGGTGGGGCCCATGCAAACATGGAGATCGGAGTTCGATCCCCAGAACCAACATAAAAAGAAAAGCTGGGATGACAACAGGGACAGGAGGTGGGCCAGCAACAAGCCCCAGATCCAGGAAGCGGACTTATCTCAAAATAGACAAGTTGGTGAAGCTTGGGAAGTGGATAATGGGCTGGCTGAGTGGTGTAAGGGTCAAAGTTCAGATCCTTGGAAGTGATAAAGCTGGGCCTTCTTCACTCATTGCCCCTGCTGTGGACACAGCAGTCTCTTCACCTGGGGTGTGCAGGATGAGCAGAGATGGGAGAGACAGCAGAACCCCTGAGCAAGTGGGCGAGCTCTGGGCTCAGTTGAGAGATGCAGCATCAGTAAAGTGAAGATGGATTGAGAAAAACACCCCAAATCAACTTTGGGCCTCCATTGCATGTGCACTTCCACATACATGAAAACACGAACATGTTTACTACACATACATGCCCGTTGAAAACCATCAAACTACAAGTCGGATGAGTCCTGAGGAGGGACACCCAAGGTCGGCCTCTGGCCACACACACACACACACACACACACACACACACACACCACATCACACACGCCACACACATACCATACACACTATGTATACTATACACACTACACACCATACATACATACACACATACATACACCACATACACTATATACACCACATACACACTACACATACTACACATACACACCACACACATACACATCACACATACAACACATACACACCACACACACTACATACACACATGCATATACATATACACATACCACATACATACACACTATATACACTATACACACACTGTACACACTATACACATACATACACACCACACATATTATACACACACACCTCATATAACACACATGTAACACCACACATTATATACACTACACACACACTACACACGCCACACACACACTACACACACATAATACACACTCACACACACTATACATGCACAAGTACACTATACACATACACACATGTGCACACACACACACACAGCATTCCTGTTGTTCTGGGATTTGCATAACTGGGCAGTACTTCCTGTGTGCCACTTGCTATCCCATGCTCTCTGTCAAGTCTTGCTTTAGCCTCTATGATAACTAAGGAGGAAGACATTATCTTCCCATTTCGTAGATGAAGAAATTGAGGCTCAAAGAGGCATACGTAACTTGCCTAAGGCCGCACAACTCACTTTAGCAATCGAGCCTGTCTTAGAACTCAGTGACCTCTGCCTGCTTCTTAGCCGCAGACCACACATCTTCTGGCTCCGGACTCTTCCCGAGTCCCCAAGGGGGCACCCACTTCCTTCCATTCCTGGTAGCCTGCCTTGTGTGTGTGAGGCCCTGCAGGTGAAGGCTGAGTGTGAGAGGGGCCAGCAGCACCCCAGAGCTCCCTCCTCCGCCCTGTGGGGGGCCTCAATCAGCACTAATCAGCCACCACTAATTATCCTGTCCGTGGGGAGGTGAGCACACGCGACGGAGCGAATAGCGAATAGCGTCAGTAGGGGCGGCTGGGGACTGGGTCTTCCAGGCCTGGCTCCGCGCAGTGGGACACGGTGCTGCCTTCTCCCGTCAGGCCCTTCCCTCCTGGGGACACGGCAGGCTTCTCCACCTGGAACATGCCAGGGAAAAGCCTTGCGCTCTGGAAGCCAGGGTCCTAGCGTCTGGGCTCTGCCTGTGGCCTGGTTTCCAATGCGGTTGCCAGGTTACAACGCACCTGACTTCCTGCTCTTCTCACCCGGTGGAGGACTCGGAGAGACTGAAAGGTGCTTAGACCAGTTGTGGTGAAGGTTGCGAATGGTAATGGAGTGGGTCCTGGTATACAGCAGGTGCTCAATAAAGGCAGCTTATGAGGAACCCTCGTGTTTATAGTATCTCATTTAATTCTTAGAGCTGTAAAGAGGCATGGTGACAGATGGGGAAACTGAGGCCCGAGTAGGAACCGGCTCCTTCATCCCTTCATGGGTCCAGTACATGTTGGTTCTTCCTAGCTCAGCTTGCTCCAAGTGTGTTACCGACACACACACACACACACACACACACACACACATACACACACACACACACACATCATGCTACCGTTTGAGTGTTCAAACAACTGTCTTGAACTCCCACACTCAGGGATCCCTTCTGGAGGGAGGCTTCCCCACGCCCTGCAGTAGCCAGGGAGGAGGTAAAGGATGGTTATCCTTGGGGTCTGGGTGCCTAATGACCCCTTTCTCATAAATCCCACATGTAAATTTCTTTCATAATTACATTGAAAGCTATCAAACTATTTAATTTAATTTCTTTGAGAAAATAAATAGCTAAAGGGGCCTTAGGTACCACATAAACCCCTCAGGCAGAACGGGCCGAGATTGCAGCCGGGCAGGCCTGACTGGCCATGGCTCACACTTTAATAAGCACATATTTATTGGGCTGGGGGGTCCCCCTGGAAGGGGCGGGAGTCTGCTGACTCGGCAGGAAGGAAGTAGAGGGAAGTGATCTGGGTCACAGTGCTAACGTGGGGAGGAGGGAAGGGGGATGAGGGAGAGCGAGACAGACAGTTAATTACCCATCTTCATACAGCCATAGCTTTATTTTATTAAGCAAATATGCAAATGTATTTTGATGACTGCCCTTGCCTGGTCCACCTCCCCAAGGGCCATTATCTGGGGTTTAGCCCCTGGGGAGACTCTAGATGAAGTCTAGTGGGGCTGGGCCTGCTTCTCTCTTCCTCACTTGCCTTGGCTCTCGTGCTGACTGTATGCTCAGACCCAACATCTTTGCTCTGTTTGTTCAGGTCCAGGAGGTGGGACCTCGGCATCCTGGATCCATCCCTGCTGCCCAGGCTCAGGGTCCAGGTTCCTTCTCTAGCGCTGGATTCTGGCTGCTCCTCCAGCCTGCTCTCCTGTCTCTCTCACTCCTGGCTGGCATGCCTCAGCCCCACAAGCTCCCTATACCTCAGTTCCGCATACCGTACCATTTAAAAGGTTGTGTTCTCTTAGCCAGCTCTCTTGCTCCTTGCCTGCCTTCTTTCCTTCCTATTCAATGTTCGCCCCCCCCCTCCTCCTCCCTCCCTCCCTCCCTCCCTCCCTCCTCCCTCCTTCCCTCCCTCCCTGTCTTATCCAGTTTCACCAGTCTCTCCTCCCTTTCTCTCTAGTCAGGTAGCTTTTGGGACTCCCCTTTGCGCAGACCCCTTCTGGAGCCATGAGCTGCTTGGCACCTTGAACTCGATAAAGACAATCCAGAGATCTAGAAGGATCCATGGGAGGCCGCCTGAGATTGGCTTTATGGAGGCTGTGGCTTCCTCCCTGGGCACTCGCTGATCATTCACTATGAAGGCAGCCTCTGCCATGGCTTAACCTCCTCAGTAGAGAGGCCAAAGTGAGGAGGTCCAGGCTCACAAGACCTTCCATGTTTGGCCCTCAGCATCATGTTTCACCCCTCCCTTTGAGGTTGGTGCTGTTTAATATGTACAGATATCTGGGCTCAGAGAGGTTAAGGTATTTTCCTAAAGTCAAACAGCTAGAAGTGCTCCAGGATAGGAAGCCAGGCTCTGGCTTCAGCATATTCACGCATCCCCAGTGTCCTCTGCAGATCTACCACAGAGTGGGGATATGGGCCACAGGTGACTCTTTTGTTAGGCAGGAAGGCAGTGAAGAAAGTCACCCACCTCGAGGCTTGAAAGGGCATGGTTTAACCTGGAAGGCTGAACTGCCAGGGGTGTCTAGGACAGCTGCCCACGACCCTCTCTTTCCTCCTGTCTTTAATGGAGGGGGCGGGAGCAGCAGCTGGAGCCAGCAGGGAGAGCTGCCCATTAGCCCTAATTAGCAGCCCGTCTGGAAAAGCGCTTTGGCTGAAATCAAGACGCTGTCAGTGGGTCCCAGCTGGGCTGTAGCGGAGTGGCAGCTGCAGCATTTCCAGAGCTCTGAGCCTGAAGCGCCAGCCAGGGAGGCCGCGAGGACAGCCTCACCTGGACCTGGTCACTGGGGAGCCGTTGCCGGTTTCTTCTGGGGGCCCAGCAGTAACCACTGAGGTCCCATGTCAGCCAAACAAGCTGAGCTCGCAGGCCTCAGTTATCCCCATGGGCTCTTTTTAGCCTGAAGAGACCTCACCTCCCAACCTGTTTTGCAGAAGATGCAGGCGTCAAAGAGCTTAAAGGGTGTATCTGGGACCCACAATTAGGATGTGGCAGAATTGGGGGACCCTGTAAGGCTGGGAGTAGGAAGGGGAGCCTGGTAAGATCCAGAATAAGACTGATGAGTCTCATGGGGGACAGGGCCCCCAGATGCCATCCCCTCAGCAGGAAATACGCCTCCCTTTTCCCTGCAACCAGACAAGCTCTGTGGCAGAGGTCGACTGGGCAGGAGGCTGATGGGGTGAGTAGGAACGCTAGGAGTCAGGGAGGGCTCAGTTTACCTCCCCATCTGCCCTGCTGCCACCAAGCACTAGGACAAACTGAGATTTACCATCAAAAGAGAAAGAAAACAGAGCAAGTGATCAAGCCCCTGAAACTGCTTTCTGAGAAACTGATGGCTGCACTCGGTGCAGGGCCCTACTCTGCGGGCTGCTGAGGCCATAGGTGTGGGCTGAGGGACAACACTGACCTTTGATGTTGTTGTCTGTAAAGATAAAATGCTAACAGACTGATGGTTGGGCCAATGAGGCACTGAGAATTGGGATGCGTTGGGCCCTTGCTGGGTGCTTTGCAGAGATTAGCTTGCTAATCCGTGCAATTAACCTTGCCAGGTGGGTGCAGGATCTACCCTTGTTCTCTCAGCGCTGAAGCCGATCCAGCGGTGAGGAGGTGGATGGGGCTGGGGGTGAGATTTCAAGACAAGTCAGAACTTGTGGTCTCTGGAGCCAACCAAGTCTACCAAGCCAGCGGGGAGTAAGGGATGTGGCCTGCTTAAGAGTTTCCCACTCTCATCTCAGAGAACAGTTCGCATCTCTGCCTAGGAAGCTTCTAGAACACTGAGGAGAGCGATCAGGTGGCTAGGGAAGGGCAGCTACCTGGAAGGAGACTGGCCTTAAAAAGAAGGGACCACTGTCCCCTGTAGAACTGGAAGTTCGTCCATTTGAGGCCTCAGCAACGTCCTTCCCAAGGGCCAGCCCTCACCGGTTCTGTCCATGGAGTTTTAGTAGAACACAGCCACATCCACTCACATACCTGCTGACTGTGGCTGTGGCATTGTTCACAGGCAGTGACACTGATGGTGGATACCTGGCCCTCAGAGCCCCAAATACTTATTCTTGGGAATGTATAGGAAAGGCGTGTTGTTTCCTGACCTAGATAGCATGGTCCTCACCATTCAGATGCCACAGTTCTAGAGTACCAGGGCTCAGTGCATCCATAGAGATGTCTGACTGATGGAGACACAGAAAGGGAAGATGTTCACTCAAGGACACGCAGCAAGAGGCGAAAAGACCAGACTGCCTCAGTGGGTCCAGGGTTGGCTGTGCAGGCATGAGGCTGAGTTCAGTCCACGCAACTGGAACCTCAGTGTGGGGGAAGCAGAGGCAGAGGATCCCGGGGGAATCACAGGCGTGAGACCTGCAGCTGGTAAAGGTGTCCTCCATCAGAGCTTGATCCCTGGAATCCAGGAAGGACAGAATCGACTTCCTGAAAGTTGTCCTCTGACCTCTGCCTCACCCCCAACAAAACAAATGGGTAAATAAATTTAAAGTAAGGTGGTGAATGATAGAGGAAGATTCCCCAATATCTCTCAGCTCTTCTCTCTCTCTCTCTCTCTCTCTCTCTCTCTCTCTCTCTCTCTCTCTCTCTCTCTCCCCCCCAGTGTTTAGGCAGCAGAGTTGCAGTGTCCAGGTGGGTTAGCCCTGGGGAGATCTGACCACTGTGCTTCCGTTCCCCTGGAGAGCCTTTGCTGCTATGTCTTGTACACTGTGGGGGTTCAGTGGAAGCCTTTGGCAGGCTGCCCTGCCAGGCAAGCATTACCGGCTGTGCTTTACCAGCGAGTGTAGACGTCACGGTCAATGTCTCCCTGAACAGGTTTCTGCACTGTAAGCTTTGCTTCCAAAATAAAATTAGGGTAAAAAGAAGACTTCTGGAAGAAGGAAAACCACAAGTAAGTAACAGTCCAAGCGCTACTTCCAGACGACAGATGTCATAAATACGGTATCAGAGTGGCTGAGACGGGGCACCGTGGATCGATTCAACCGCATTCCCAGAGCTAAGGCTCCATCCAGGCCATGGATTTAAGGGCGGAACGCGATTTCAGAGCCAGGATGCTGCGATGGTGAGTGTGGACCAGGGCACGCAGGGCTGCAGGGCCTCACCTGGCTTTAGAGACGCTTTTAATTTTGGGCAGTGTGCCCAGAGGCTCCTAAGCCCGGCCTTTACTCCTGCCGTTTCTACACGGAGCTCATATCCCTCAGGTCTAGGGCGTCTCTGAGGTGGCCAGCTGACTGGCAGAGGTCAGAGGTTACAGATCTCTGATTGGGGTTTGCTCCTTGCCAGCACGTGGTCACCCCATCTGCAGGGCAGCTTCTCTTATTCTGAGCTGCCTGGTGGCAGTGCCATCCATGGCTGAGCTGGCTGACTTCAGAAGCTGCAGACATTGTCCACAGAAGCCAAGCCCGGTGTGAGGTCACCCGGGTGAGACGGCTGACTGAAACAACCTCGCTCAAGCAACTTCACTTCGCGTCCCTGACCCTCGCTTTCCTAACTCAGCTCTTTTGTGACTGGACTGACTCCCACAATGACCCTTGGGACATGGGTCAGAGGGCTCAGGTGAGCAAGGGGCACACAGTGGCTACTGGATGAATGTCAGGTGGAATAAGTGCATAGTGAGGGTGACCTGCTCGGGGTGCAGGGTGGGTAGCTCACCCAGGGGCCTTGGCGTGGCTGGTTCTCCAGGCACTGCCAGGCTACATTGATGGAAGTGATTGATTTCACCATGACCGTGCAGTGGCTGAAAGTGCGCGCAAGTGCACATGCGTGTGCACGCACGTGTGTGTGTGTGTGTGTGTGTGTGCGCACATGCGTGTGTGCGCTCAAGCATGCATGCTCAAATCACAGTTAATGAACTTTCCCTCTAGGACCAGGAGATAGTATAGAAAACTATATTTGGACTGGGAAGAAGAAGAGGAGGAGGAGGAGGAGGAGGAGGAGGAGGAGGAGGGGGGGGGAGGAGGAGGAGGAAGAAGGAGGAGGAGGAGAAGAAGAAGAAGAAGAAGAAGAAGAAGAAGAAGAAGAAGAAGAAGAAGAAGAAGAAGAAGAAGAGGAAGAAGAAGAAGAAGAAAGAGTGACTACCTCTGTTGCCACTGTCATGCCTTACTGCAAACAGCCAAAGCCCAGAATACCAGAGGAGGGCAGAAGTCGATGAATCTTCCCTCTCAATGGTTATTGCTCAAGGTCTGTGACCTTGAGGCCGAATCCCTGGTGTCATAGACCAGCAGGATCTATACCACCAGGTGATATTTTCTTACTTGCAAATATCGTCTACGAGTGTTCCCACCCCGCCCCCAGCTGCCCACGCATGCTCACACACACTGTATATCCTCAGAGACTCCCTAGCCAGGCTCTAGGCAAAGCCCTGAAGACAAGATCTCGGAGAAGTCAGTCAACAGGTTCCCTGTCCTTCGGAGGTCCTGCCCTCCCTCCTTCCTTCTTTCCCAGATGCTTACAGAGCCCTGTGTGTGCGGCCTTCATGTCAGTGCAGGGACAGCCAAGGACAGTGTCCCTATGCGTGGAACATCAGTGGAGATGCTGAACCCATCAGTGAACCCAGACACCATGGTGCACCCAGAAATACAGGAGAAGAGAGTCAGGATGATGGTGGTCCTGTCAGCGTCCTCCAAACCATCACTAGTGATTCACACCACAGCAGTGGAACCAAACATGGCAGGACACACAGAAATGTGCTTCTGATGTCCCCAGGGTGTCCTTGCATGATTCCCAAGGCCACTAGTACTTGACACCAGTTACACTCTGGTGGCACTGGCTATGGACACAGGAAGGCTAGGGACCCTCAGTGGTTTCTGCAGTCTGAGCTCTTACAGGCAGGTGGAACCTGGGCAACCCCTTGGCCCATCCTGTGATTCAAGAGAGGTGGCCCCGTAGCCTAGCCCAATGGCAAGGATGGCTCACTGCCGGAGACCAATTGATCCCGTTCCCTGGGGGCTTGACTCTGAGGCCAGATGTCATTTTCCACCACAAAACCCTCTTTCTTGTAATTACCAAGAATTACTTATAAGGAGCGTGCACGCGTACTCCTATTGATTGCCACCCGGAGAAGATCAGGAATCATTTCAAGTAGATTAAACGAACTTTCTTTTGCCTTTTGGGAAGTTGGACTCAGAGTTAGTTAAGGAGATTAATCAACTCTTAAGAGCTCCAGACAGCCGCCCTGCCTCTTGAACAAGCCAGGGACATGTCATCTTCTCCTGCTTTCAAATACCTTTTCCTCATCCCCCCTCCGCCCCCTTTGTGACTCTCACCGTATCAGCAGTCTCAGAGATGCCCTTCCAGAGAGCAGGCAGAAACACCTCCGGCTGCCACCAGCTTCCCTGAGCAGCTCAGTTCTCAGGCTGGGCAGCACCTCAGAGAGGGCTGCATCCCAGCAAAGAGGCTTCCATCCAAACCCCTCTCTCTGCTGCTGTCGCAGTGGGTCTGAACAGTTTGCTCAAAGGCAGCAGTAGACTTTCAATACCTCTGGCCACCCAGACTCTACACAAGTCACCCCCTGTCTGCCATTGATCTGCACTCTAAAGTTCAGAGCAGTTCCCTGGCCTCCCTCCCAGGAAGCCTGTGCTATGTATACTGGGAGTGCTGGTCCCACCTTGGGGAAGAGGCAAGATAGGGGTCCCAGAGAGAGGGAGGGGAGGAAGAGGATGAGAGGTTGCGAGCACTCAGCACCCCAACACGGAATGTTGACCATTCTAGAGTCAAGTGGAGTTGATCTCAAATCCCAGCCCCAGCTCTCTCTAGCTGGGAGGCCTTGGACTATTTGCTTGATCTCTCTGAGAAAGTCCATCAGCACTCAAGGTCACTGCTGTCACATTTGTCTCCTGTCTGGTGCTTAGTGGCCGCTCCACAGATAGGCCAGGGACCCCTTTAGCTCGTCCTGAGGAAATGTCCTTTCTCCTGAGTTTACATCTCATTCCTGCTCTTCTCAGGGGCTGTAGGCAGGGTGGTCAGAACTCCTGGGTCTTGAGAATGAGGGCTTCTGGGGTTCTCAGGTTCTGTGGTCTGAGGACATGACAGACAGACACCCCCGGTTCTGGCTGCTCCCTTCCACCACCTCTCTCCCTTTCTAGGAAGAAGCTGGAAGTCGAATGGGTCCCGAGGTGGAATATTTTCCAAATGTCAGTGCAGTCTGTGGCACATTACAGCTAAATGCGATCATCTTGGCGCCTGCTCTGAATGTCAGTGCACTGTGACAATGACAAACAGCAGGCTGACAGGTGGGCCACAGCCCTCTCTCCTGGGAAATCAGCAGGCTGGCCAGGAAGCCAGGCCACCTCCTGGCTTGGGTAGAGACCCACTGTGGGTTAGGATTCTGTGCACTCATGTGACTTATGTGCTGCTGTCCTATGATCTTTTCTCCCTCTTTCTCACCACTGAGTTCTGGGGTGCATAACACCTTGGGAAGGACCAGACAGGTGTTATGCGGGTGTGCGGTCTGTCTCAGGGTGTCACTGTGTACCTGGGAGTTTACTGGTGTTGGGAGAACCTGTGTGATGGTATACACACGTTCCCATTAGCCTTCTGTCCCTCCATGAGGTGGCAGGGCAGGGAGTCTATGGAGCTGTACACCATCTGACATAGACTTTGTCTGTTGGGTGCACTGGTTTCCATGTCATTCGCTGTGTGCATGTGCATGCCTGTGTGTGTATATGCTCTCGGGACATCCATGTGTGTGCAGGAGTGAGCACACCCATGTCTTAGGTTCAGACATGCACACATGTTTGGTTCATGGGGTTCTGGGGATCAAACCCGGGGCTTCATGAATGCTGGACAAGTGCTCTCTCAACCGAACTACATCCCAGCCCTTAAAAAAATCCCTCAAGGGGCTGGAGAGATGGCTCAGCGGTTAAGAGCCCCGACTGCTCTTCTAGAGGACCTGAGTTCAAATCCCAGCAACCACATGGTGGCTCACAACCATCTGTAAAGAGATCTGATGCCCTCTTCTGGTGTGTCTGAAGACAGCTACAGTGTACTTATATATAATAAATGAATAGATTAAAAAAATCCCTCAAAATATTTATTTTATCAACGTTATTTGTGTGTGTGAGTGTGCAAGTGCACCTCTGTGCACAGGTGCCCACAGAGTCCAGGAAGGGGCATCTGATCCCTTGGAGCTGGGTGTGCTATATGCGGTGTGTGTGGCATGCGTGTGAGGGGTGTGGTGTGTATATGTTTGTTCACTAATACTTGCTGGTAAACCATCCTGTATGAGTGTGTTACAGATGTGTGTACATGTTGTGTATGTGTCTATGTGGTGTGTATGTATGTGTATGTATGTGGTATATATGTGTGTGTTTTATGTGTGTATGTATGTATGCTGTGTTGTGTATGTGTGCTGTATGTGCATGTGCTGCGGTATGCTTGTGTGTGTGTGGTATATGTATGTGTAGTATATGTAGTGTGTATATGGTATATGGAGAGTATGTGGTATGTATGTGTGGTGTGTATTCATGTGGTGTGTGTGTGTGTGTGTGTGTGTGTGTGTGGTGTGTGACAAGCGTATATGTTTCAGGTGAGTCCAGGAAAGCGAAGGGAAGAGTCTCAGGGAGAGGCTGTCTACAAGCCAGCACTGGACCAGCTCCTCTCACAGCCCTGGATTCCAGGCCACCAAGCCTCCAGGACAGACCATGAGGTACTTCCTCTTTTTTTAGCCACTGGCGTGTTGTGCCAGCCTGGCCAAGAAGCATGGATCTGCCTTGCTCTCAGCTCACTTCTCACCTGGAAGACCCGTCCCACAGGCATCTGCGCCACGGTGGCTGCTGCGTGTGTCTAGACTGCAGCTCCCAATCCCTGACTGGAGGCTTTGGCTCCTTTGTTTCCTCCTGGAGGCTTCCAG
The DNA here is from genome assembly GCF_011064425.1 of Rattus rattus. Lineage (NCBI taxonomy): Eukaryota > Metazoa > Chordata > Mammalia > Rodentia > Muridae > Rattus > Rattus rattus. The sequence goes on along the minus strand of NC_046158.1, from coordinate 152,858,992 downwards.
ATGGCAGAGGTCATCCCTCTCCTAGCTCCACAATGGCCAGGTAAACTTCCTCCCAGGTCCTAGCCAAGTCCTGACTTCATTGTGTCTTCCAAGACTCCTTCCTCCTCCCCCAGCATGCTCTCCTGCAAGCAGCCAGTTTCTGAGACTCTCACCCAGAATGAGGAACCCAGGGCTTCAGACTCTGAAAGAGGAGATCTGCCTTACACACATGTCCCTACATGACGAGCCTCCTCATCCATGTCCTGACTGCCGTAGTTGTGTGTGTGAGTATGTGAGTGTTTGAGTGAGTGTGTGAGATTGTGAATGAGTGTGTGTGAGTGTGCATGTGTGTCAGTGAGTGTGTGTGTATATGTGTGTGTATATGTGTGAGCACGTGTGTGAGTGTGTGAGAGTATGTGAGAGCGTGTGTGTGAGTGTATGAGCGTGTGTGAGTGTGTATGTGTGTATGTGAGTGTGTATGTGTGTGAGTGTGTGAGAGTATGTGACAGCGTGTATGTGAGTGTATGAGCGTGTGTGAGTGTGTATGTGAGTGTATATGTGTGTGAGTGTGTGAGAGTGTGTATGTGTGTATGTGAGTGTGAGTGTGTGTGCACACGCATGTTCAATTGCAATGCCAGTGATGAGAAATTGATGTCCAAATATCCCCTTCTTCCTCCGCCTGCCCCTGGCGTCCTGGAGGCTCCGGTTTCCTTTCTCTCACAGACTGCTGTGGACACAGTGCGGAGCTTCTTTTCAGGCCCTGTCTGCCGAGCTCCAGCACTTACCTTTCAAGTCTCCATGTTCTTGGCCAGCAGCCCCTCAGACTTAGCTCAACCAAACTAAGCTGACTTTGATCCACATGGGAGGGCTGTCCCTTGTTCTCTGGCTCCTAGCCAGCCTCCTTGCCCTGTCACTCAAGCCTTTGACACCTCCCCCCCTCTGGCCATCATCCCCACATCCAATCAACTGCAAATTCCTCGGCATCTTCCAAGTATGTCTCAAACACACTGCTGGGGAATCCATTTAAGCCCGATGCACCATTCTAAGATGGCTATGTCAGCCTCTCTCTCAGCTGTTTGGGACAGAATAGCAAAAGAATAGCGGCTTCAGCAGGTTGGCGGTTGATTCCTCTCATGGGAACCTAGTCTAGAGCTGGGAAGGTTGGTTTGAGGTTTAAAAGAACCAAGTCTTCTGCTTCATTCTGGTTGGATAACATGTGGTTGTTGTCCTCACGGACCAAAGTGACTGCTAGAGCGCCAGCCATCTCAACTGTGCTTAGCCAGCAGAAAAGAAGAAGAGCAGACAAAAGGAAGCAAAGAGCCTGGGTCAGTAGTCTTTAGACAATGATCTGAAGTCGCCACCTGTCAGTTTTGCTTAGATGTGTTGGTTGTGACTCGATCCGTGGGAAACATAGACACAGTAGAGAGTGGGAAGTGAGGATCTTTGTTAATGGACATTTGCGTGGCCAGTTAAGAATGAAGGAGTTTTTAATTAAGGAAGGGAGTAAGGCATTCTCTCATCCTCACCATATGCCCCCCCTTCTAATCTGTCCTGGACACAGTAGAGGTAATTTTTCTAAAAGTGTACACATTTGATTTCCCAAAAGGAAACATAGACTCTGGGTGTAACCTGAGTGTCTAAGAAATGAGGAGGGAATATTTCTACTTAAGAAGAATATCCCAAGTGAAATGTGTAGATACCAACCCCAGAGAAGCTCTTTGTGCCTAGCAGAAATTCATGTCACACACACACACACACACACACACACACGAACACGCACATGCACATACATGCACACACACATGCACACACATACATGCACACACAGATACATACACATACACACAGGCACACACCCATGTGCACACACACATACACACAGATATACACACATGCATATGCAAACACACACATACACATGCATACACACACATACACACATACACATGCACACACATGCACACACACCATTCCCGTGCCCCGTCCTCCACCCCATCCTTTGTAAAAGACCCTGTAGAGCTGACCAGACCTTGCAGCTTGTGTTAGTCACAGACTTTAAATCTTTCCCCAGCTGCCATCTGTCCCTAGAAGGCCCATGGCCCCTGAACCTCTGTTCCTGGGGTCACATGGGGGTGAGAAATTATCTGGTGAGCGGATAGGCTCAGAGCAACACAGCCAATGAGAACAAGGGGAGAGGTGCTTCTCGAGCCTCAGGACTCCAGGACTCTCTCCACAGTGCTCTCAACAGTCCAGGAGGATCCAGAGCTAGGATCTCTGTCTCTGTCATTCATCCAATGGCATGTGAGACTCGGGCGTCCCCAGCATACATTGGGTTAAGGCAGTCCTAGAGTGAGGAGCTGGTAGGCTCGTGGAGCCTTTCCTGACAATGAAGCTAATGAGTCCCTCCTTGCTGCTTTCTCTCGCACAATAACATTTAATCATCATTTGCACAGCAGATGAGGCGTCCGCAGCAGATGCGATTCTGCGTGAGTGGTGATTCTTGCGTGTGGGCGCCATTCCTGTTGTCCCAGGCACACCTGACAATCTGGGGCTGGGGCAGACTACACGCTGGGGGTGGGGGTGGGGTGCTGTGAACACCCACGTGCCAGGGATCTGCCTCTGTGGTGTGTGGAGGTAGGACATGGAGGCACGTGTCTGCCTGTGGCACACTGACCCGGGGAGCAGGAGCTGAGGGTCTTGGTTACGGGTGAGTCACGGCCGCCTCTGAAGGACCATGTGGGCAGAGGAGTTTGGGAATAGGAGGGTGAGGAGTCTGAGAGTGAGGGCCATGCAACAGGGCGGTAGAGGCTCAGGGTACGTGGTACTGGGTGTGTGCATGCCTGGTGTCCCTCTGACCGCCTGGAGGACATGTATGTGATCAGGTGCATGCATGTCACATGTGTGCCCACCTCACACACAAGCATGACAATGGACACTGTGAACCTGACTTTGTAGCCTAAAGGTGAACCCCCAAATCCTCACATGCTTTTTTATGCACACGGACAAGTGTGCCCTGTCCCATGTAGCCGTCCATTCTTGTGCCGACACATACAATGTCTTTGAGTGGGAGCTTATGAAGGTCACATGGGTGTGGCCTGGATAGGAAAATATATTCAGTCACTGAAGAGAACCAGCCAGCACCACACATGTGCATACATGCAAGAGAATATTTGCGGATGTGCTGCATGCCTTGTATGCCAACATAGATGTATATACACACGGATGCTTGCTTCCATTGCCATGGGTGACATGCTGTGCTGTGATTGCATTTGCAGACCTACAGGATAGCCTCTGTGTGAGCAGCAGTGCACACGCATGTTTGCATGGCGGACGCAGACAGGAACACGCCTTAGGGTGCACTGTGCAAGCATCCTGTGCCGGCATGTTCCTGCAGCCACGGGAGCGTGAACTCCCACTTCAACCCAGGGCTGACAGGGCCACATTTGCAAAATGCTCAGCGGCCAGTGACAGAGCTGGCTGGAGCACGCTGGCTGGCAGGAGGTAAGTGGAGCTGCTGATTCGTGACCCAGGGGTGGGCGGCGATGATGGCTGGCTGACGGATGCGGGTGCCAAGCTGCCCCCTGTGACAGCAGTCGGTTCTTTGAGTTGCCTGAGTCAGGAGGCGGGCACTGGATCTTGACCTGTGGCTCACGCTGCCTGCCTCTCTCTCTCTCTCTCTCTCTCTCTCTCTCTCTCTCTCTCTCTCTCTCTCTCTCTCTCTCAGCTTTGTGTCCACAGCCACATGAGGTCACCTCAGCATACACCAGAGATTCAGAGCAGTGTTGGATGGTGGTGGGCCAGCCTATTCCACCTCCCCTTGCTCCCAGCCCAGCCCTCTTTCTGGAGTCACCTCCTCTCCTCAGCTACTTCTCTGTCCTCTCTATGTGTGCTTCCTGGGCAGAGCTATGGCCGGGTGGGCATGGGTGTTTGTAACAGTCTGAGGGCCACATTGTCTCTGTGCTTTCTCTTCCTTCTCCTCCTTCCTTCCCTCCTTCCTTCCCCTCCTTCCTTCCTTCCTTCCTCCCTTCCTTCCTTCCTCCCTCCCTTCCTTCCTCCCTCCCTTCCTCTCTTCCTTCCTTCCTCTCTTCCTTCTTCCCTTCCTTCCCTCCTTCCTTCCTTCCTTCCTTCCCCCCTTCTTCCCCCCCTTCCTTCCTCCCTCCCTTCCTCTCTTCCTTCCTTCTCTCTTCCTTCTTCCCTTCCTTCCTCCTTCCTTCCTTTCCCTCCCTTCCTTCCTCCCTCCTTCCTTCCTCCTCCTTCCTTCCTCCTCCCTTCCTTCCTCCCTTCCCCCTCCCTTCCTCCTCCCTTCCTTCCTTCCTTCCTTCCTTCCTTCCTTCCTTCCTTTCCCTCCTTCCTTCCTCCTCCTTCCTTCCTCCTCCTTCCTCCCTCCCTTCCTTCCTTCCTTCCTTTCCTTCCTCCCTTCCTTCCTCCCTCCCTTCCTTCCTCCCTTCCTTCCTTCCTTCCTTCCTTCCTTCCTTCCTTTCCCTCCTTCCTTCCTCCTCCCTTCCTTCCTCCCCTCCTTCCTCCCTCCTTCCTTCCTCCCTTCCTTCCTCCCCTCCCTTCCTTCCTTTCCTCCCTTCCTTCCTCCCTCCTTCCTTCCCCCTCCTTCCTCCCCCTTCCTTCCTTCCTTCCTTCCTTCCTTCCTCCCCTCTTTCCTTCCTCCCTCCTTCCTTCCTTCCTTCCTCCTTCCTTCCTTCCTCCTTCCTTCCTTTCCTCCTTCCTTCCTCCCTTCCTTTCCTCCTTCCTCCCTCCCTTCCTTCCTCCTTCCTTCCTTCCTTCCTTCCTTCCTTCCTTCCTTTCCCTCCTTCCTTCCTCCCTCCCTCCTTCCTCCCTCCCTTCCTTCCTCCTCCCTTCCTTCCTCCCTTCCTTCCTCTCTTCCTTCTTCCCTTCCTTCCTTCCTTCCTTCCTCCCTCCCTTCCTCCCTCCCTCCTTCCTTCCTCCTTCCTCTCTTCCTTCTTCCTTCCTTCCCTCCTTCCTTCCTTCCTTCCTTTCCTTCCTTCCTTTCCTTCCTTCCTTCCTTCCTGCCTTCCTTCCTTCCTTTCTTTCCCTTTCTTTCTTTCTTTCTTTCTTTCTTTCTTTCTTTCTTTCTTTCTTTCTCTCTCTCTTTTTTTCTTCCTTCCTTTCTTCAGTTTGTCATTTTGAGACAGGTTTCCATCTAGTCCACTCTGGCCTCTACCTTGCTGTGTAGCCAAGGATGACTTTGAGCTCCCGACTCCCTGCCTCTACCTCTCGAGTGCTGCAGACCTGCGCCACCACGTCTGGCCTATATGGCGCTATGGAGAGAACGTAGAGAGGTGCACGTGCCCGGTGTGCACCATATTTACTGGACCGCGTGATTGCCCAGGCTCTGTGCACTTGAGCAAAGCCCTCCACGTCTGTGAGTTTGGGCTTCTTTATGTCAGCTTTACAAAAAGAATCGCACCTTTAAATGGAACAGGCCCCGTTGTGTAAAGAGCTAGACAGGGAACAGAGTTAGTGGGTTTCACGTGGTTTCGTGTTAATCACACGATGTTGCTTAGTTAGTGCAGAGTCAGATATGCGGCAAGTGCCACATAAATATGTCACCCTCACCACATCCAGTGTCATCTCTGTCCGACATCCGACTCTGGAATTCTTGGTCAATTATATTAATACATCCATTTTTCATTCAAGGTCTCTGCAGTCTTCTCCCATGGTGACGCTGGTGACACAGAGGATAACAATGGAAGGGGATTTTGTTTGTCTTTTGTTTTTCTAGTGGTCTCGTGCAGCAGGCAGATGCTATGAGCAGGGGGTCTATCAACTCTGACCTCCCAGGCAGAGCTGGGTGTGCCTCTTTGGTGCCTGGTGCTTACTTGATCGTAAGATTCTCTCCCTAAAACAGGCAGACAATTTGGGACTCCTGGGGGCTCGTGGGAGTCAGTGGGGCCAACCATCAGAGGCTTGTGCGCCTCGTGAGACCTTTTACGGTTACCCCAGATCATTGGGAAAGCTCGTAGGGTGCTTGGTGTGGGTGGACACTCTGGAGGACTGGGGAGGGACTGGGCACATGGGATGCATCAACGTCCTGAGGAAGCAAGCTCTAGGGAGCAGCTAGCATAAAGGGGACCCGTGGGTGCCTTTTCTTGTGACCCTACTTCATCGCCAGCAGAAATCACCGGAGGCCTAAGGACCACAGACTGGTTAGGATGGCAGTGGTATTTGGCTGCTGACATTCAGATAGGTCAGGACATACTGAGGGCTGACTGTGTGCCTGACCTCAGGGATGCTGACTAGGCACTGCACCAGAGCCCCCGTCTTTAAACCTGAATGCCACCACTTACTTTAACCTTGGACCAAGTCATCTTCTCTTTGTGCTTTGGTTTTCTCACTCGTAAACTGAGGTTACCCCAGTGGTTAGGAGCTAATTTGGGGGACATTATTGGATATTGCCGGATATTAAGATTGCATTTTGACCTTCCCACTGACCGTGTGTAGTTGAACAACTTGCGCACTTTAATGGCTGAGAGGACAGAGGCACGGGCAGACAACAGAACAGGAGGCTCAGAGGGGGAATCAGGATCAGGCCTGTCCTGTCCTTCACCCTGTGACCTTGCCAGGTCATGTGTGGGATTTAGGCCTGTGACACTGTATCCCTCTGAATAGATTATCTCCTTGCTTGGCGGGAACAGAAATCAAGTCAACCAGTATGTGTGGACAGTACATGTTTTGAGGTGAGGGGACCTTTCTTGTCCCAGCTGTTAGCAGCTGTGTGACCTTGAAACAGTCACCTTGTTCTCCCTTCTCAGTTTTCCTCTTGGCAAGGGGCAAACCATGAGCAGCCTCAGAGCTGCCTCTGGGCTCTGTGAGAACTGAGCATGCAGGGGTGAGCATGCCCGGGTCCCCAAATGCTCACATGCAGTATTCGCCACAGGAGTTAGGGGACAAGGGTCCCTTGTGGGAAGAATGTGACTCCCATATCCCCTACCTCATTCACCACCTGCCATCAGTCACCACAGTGGTCCTCAGCAGATGAGCTAAAGTCTACAAAGCTATGATTAGACAATGGTGGCCTTCTGAACTCCTTCCCAGTGCCCTAGATGACTCGTGAGTTTGCATGTGCCTGGCGTGAATCCTGGCTCCTGCTGTCTGGGTATCCATCACCAAGGTTCAAGGTGAGCAAAACCGAAGGCTCTTTAGTCCAGCCTTCTGGGTCTTTCCACAGTCTTCCCTGCCTCAGCCTCCTCCTCCTCCTCCTGGTGAGTCAGCTGCGGGGGGTGGGGGGATCACCCTCCTTGTGAGAAGCAGCCTCATGCTGCAGTCTACCCAACCCAGTCTTTACAGATGCTGATGTAGCCCCTTGGGATGCTATCTTGCTGGGCTGCCTGCCTATCTCTAGGTCGTGTTTCAAGACTGAGCAGACCCCAGGAATTATCCCTTCTGGGCAGGTATGTGTATGTGTGTGTGTGGAGGTGGGAGGGGGGCTTGTTAAGCTCAGCCTGCTTCCTCAAAGCTGTGGTCACTAGTGATTTCTGTCTTTGTCTCCTGAGGCATGAGCTACTAGAAGGCAGAAACTACTTACTGAGGCCAGCAAGATGGCTCACTGGATAAGTGTATGCCTAACTGAGTTGGGTCCTCAACCCTACCATGGAAGAGGAGAACCAACTCCCAAAAGCTTTTGTCTTTCCACAGGGGATGTGGCATGCACACACACACACACACACACACACACACATGTGTACACACAACAACAAAGATAACTACATACCTGTGTGAACAGGGCATGTTGCTGTTGTGAGTCTGTTTCCTGGTCTCTGAACTAGGGCTGTGGTGGCATTCAGGGCACATCGACTGCCTCTCGTCCACCCCCATGGACTTTGGGGCATGGAGAGAAGGAATGGGAGTTCCTTGGGAGGGTGACAGACAAAGTGGGGCCAAGAAGCATTTACTGAACACTTCCTACAAGTCAGGGAGACACTGCGATTGGACTCAGCACCCACTGCCCCCTTTTTAGCACCCATTTTACAGCCGAGCAAATGGAGGCGGCCAGCTATTAGGAGCTGGAATTCACACCAGGCTCATGTGGAATCACTGATTCATCCCAGAGGGGCTGGGAAGGGAAGACAGAAGACAGGCATTGCTCTATAGACAGGCTTCCGGGTAACCCAGGCTGTTCTCACATTTGTAAAGTAGCTGAAGGTGTCTTTGAACTTCTGATCCTCTTGTCTTTCCTCCCCAAGCACTGTGATTACAGGGGTCCATCATTGCGGCCCATCTGGGCAGGGCTGGGAATGGAACCCATGGCTCTGTGAATCACAGGCAAATGTGCTCTACCCACTGAGCTACATCCCCACCGTCTTTTTTTTTTTTTTTCTTTGACTTTGTTTTTCTATGTAGTTCTGCCTGGAATTCACTAAGTAATCCAAGCAGACCTCGAATTCGTGGCAATCCTCCTGCCTCAGTCTCTCAAGTGCTGAGATCACAGGTCTGTGCCACTATTTATACCCAGTGCAGGAGAGTCTTAAGTTGGAGTCAATAGAGCAGAAGTTTTCAGCCCGTGGGTCGCAACCCCTACAGGGATCTCATATCAGATATTTATGCTACGATTCAGAACAGTAGCAAAATTACAGTTATGAAGTAGCAACGAAAATAATTTGATGGTTGGGGGTCACCACAACATGTATTAAAGGGTCGCAGCACTAGGAAGGTTGAGAACCGCTGCTGTAGAGGGAAAGACTCCAGCTCGCACAGCAGAGAGGCGATGCCACCACTGTGGGCAGCCTTTCCTCTCCTCCCAGGCTCATCTCGTCTTAGCAATTCCTGCCAGGGGTCTTATTCTGATGTAACCTGGGGGGCAGGAAGATCCCACAGTTGCTGGGCACATCTGTTTCCCTCTCAGAGGGGGACCAGGGCCTGAGAGTTGGGACCAACTCTTCTCTCCTTGGAAATGTTGGGAGGAGGCAGATGGCTCTTGGGGTGAGGGAGGGAGCTCAGTCACACGGGGTCAGTCACGCAGCCTCTAGTAACCACGAGGATAAGGGTAGTATCAAAGGCGAGCATTTATTAAACACCTACTCTGTGCCAGGCACTGCCCAACAACTTGACACGTGAACCATTTTTATCCTCTCAAATCTTCGAGGTAGGTGCTGTTATTAACCTCATTTGACAGATGAGGAAACTGAGGCCCAGAGAAGTGAGGTGACGTGCCCAAGGCCAGGCAGCCGGCCAGTGCCAGAGGCTCCACCACTTGCTGTCTGGGTGTCCCTGCACAAGTCAGAACCACTTCTCTGGGAGGCTTTCCCATCTGACACCTTCAGGACTCCACCTCATAGTTTCTCCAACAATGCAGTCGGTATCCGGGTAGCTCTCAGCACACAGTAGGTGCTTAGTAAATGAACAGCCCTTCCTTCATCTTTAATTGGATGCCAGAAAGCCTTGGGGTGGGCACCGCAGCAGCGCCATCCTCTGCTTTCTCCTCTCATTGTCCTTTCCCAGAGCCGGGTTCCCCCTCCGCGGTCCTGTCCAACCCAGATCCGTGCAGGCCGGGTTCCCCTCCTTTCTCCTGACATTGCTCGTCACCCCCGCACCCCTGAGTCCTCCGCAAGCTGCACCCTTGGAAACGTGTCGCGGAGCGGGGGCCCTGCGGATCCCCTCCCGTCGGACTGGGTGGGCTGGGGCTAGGAGGCCGAGGCCTCGTCGTCCCCTCGGTGGCCGGCGTAGAGAGCGGCCAGCGGTCGGAAGCGCGGGCCCCAGGCGCGGAGAAAGGCGAAGTCCTGCTCCGAGCCGGTCGAGCCGCTGTGCAGCGAGCTGAGCGAGGCTGCGGGCGAGCCCGCGCCCTCGAACGCATAGGTCTGGAAGGCGTCGTAGGGAGGCACCGACAGGTCCGCGTCCGCCAGCGCCACCTTGCGGCTGATGAAGTCCCTGAACACCGAGAAGTCCGGCTCGGGGCTCGAAGGCCCCCGAGGCAGTGAGTGGCGCTCAGAGGAGGAAGCAGCCTGCGGGGGACTGGCCGCGCCCCCGCCTGGGTCGCCACCCTTGAGCTCCCCGAAGTCGTAGAGGCTCCGCAGCGCTGACATGTCATAAGCCTCGGTGTCCTGCTCGCCGCCGCCTTCGTCGTTGTATTTGATCACGTTGTCCCGCATGTCTTCATCCACATCTGAGCTCAGGTGGCTCTTGTGGTGCCGCCTGAGGGTGAGAATCAGCAAAGCCAGCACTGTGGGGTGAGTAGGGGGAGACACAGGGAGACAGAGTGAGGGCTGAGCTCAGCATAGGGCACTCACTGCCTGGAACCCCTCCGGCCCCCAACCACTGAGCTTCACCATCCCTGAAGGGTCCCTGGGTTGGCGGTTTCTTACAGTGAGAATTGAGCTGAAAGCCATGGTAGGTGGTGAGCTATTCATCACATGCAAATTGTAGCTAGTGGCCAGTAGTACTGGGGTTGGGAAGCAGAGGGGTGCTAAGGATTTTCATCCAATTTGAGGGCCAGAATTAACCCTTGAGTTCTAGGCGCTGGAAGGTTGAAGGTACCAGCTGCAAGGTGGACGACACTTTTCTGTCGCCACCCTCCTCTGTCCCCCCTGGTCTCAGGTCAAGACCCTCAGGGTTCTCTCTGTGAGATCTCTAGCCAGCCCCCCCCCCACACACACACAGGAAGGATTCCATTGGTTCTCAATGGCCTCTTCACCACCAGCAGCTGCAGGGACCTCTTTACAACTGCGGGTCCTTAGTGGGTCCTAGATCTGCCTCTGAGACTTCCTTTTCCTCATCTCAGCCAGAGAGGGACAGCTCACCAAAGGCTAGGTCTTGCCAAGTTACCCCAGTAAATATCCTCTGGGACCTGGAAACATTTCCCTAACTTGATGCCGGGCATGGGGAAAGCATTGGATGTGTGCTTGCTGAGTGGAATGAATGAATGAATGAATGAATGAATGAATGAATGAATGAGGAGTTGCCTGGAGACCTAAGGGGGAGTGAATGAATGACCTACCCTCTGTGTTTCTGTCTTTCTTCATCTGCTTCTAAGACTTCCCTTTCCTTCCTTCCTTCCTTCCTTCCTTCCTTCCTCCTCCTCCTCCTTCTCCTTCTGCTTCTCTTCCGCCTCCGCCTTCTCCACCTCCTCCTCCTCCTCCTCCTCTCCTTTTCCTCCTCCTCCTCACTAACAGGGTATTCTGTCACCCAGGCAGGTTTTCCTGGCTTCCCCAGCTCCCCTAACGGTCTCTCCAGGACGTACTCCTTCATAACATTCTCTCCCTGACATTCGCCTGAAGGCCCGTGGCCTTACCTTTCCCTCTGCCAACAACTCCAGCATCTTTGGCCCCTGAAATCCAAGTACATTCAATTTCCGGTCCCCTTGGTTGACCAAGAAAACCTCAAAGGCCATATGTTCAAAGTTGAAATAATCTTTCTTTTTCCCACTTTCCCCTCTCCCTCCACCAGGCCCAGAGAATGTGCTGGAAAGGGGGCAAGGAAGAATGTAGGAGTTGAGGACAGGGAGGGGTGCCGGGAAATGCAGGCTTCCGGACTTGATCTTACACCCACAGCAACTGTGGAGAACTCCACAGGATCAAGCCAATCAACAGTCCAGTGAGGATAGGGGAGGGGCCAACAAGGCCCCACCCTCAGCCCTAAAGCCATTGGCTGTTTGGTGGAAGCTGAGAGGAGTCATTTTCCTTCAGGGGTGTGGCCATTGGTGGGCTGACCACGCTCCTGTGTATGGCCACGCTCCTGTGTATGGCCACGCTCCAGTGCATGGCCACACTCCTGTGCGCTTGCAGGCAGTACTAATGGGTCCTCCGGTTAGTGGTTATAAAGAAGACACAAAGAGGGCCGGAGCGTGGGAAGGATACATGTAGGGAAGGACTGGGGGTCTGTGGGTGGACACAATCAAGATACATTGTATATATATGTATGAAATAAATAATCATTTTAAATTTCACTTTACTTTGTGTGTATGGGTGTTTTGCCTGCCTGCGTGTCTCTGTACCACACGTGTGCAGTGCCCACAGAGGCCAGAGGAGTCGTCAGATCCCCTGCAACTGGAGCTACAGATGGCTGTGAGCTGCCATGTGGGTGGTGGGAATTGAACTCTGGAAGAGCAGCCAGTGTTCTTAACCGCTGAGCCGTCTCTCCAGCCCCAAGAATGAATTAAAGGGAAAAATACTTTGTTCAGTGATAAATCCTACTGTGGAAACAGCCTAGCACCTGAGAGGGATTTCCTGGATGGATGGATGGATGGATGGATGGATGGATGGATGGACCGACAGACAGACAGACCTATGCCAAGCACCGTGGCAGAGATTAGACATTTCTTGCTGCTCCAGACAGATCCAACCAGGCCTGTGAACACAGCCGGCTGTGAGAGCTACAGCACAGGTTACGAGCTCACCACCTAACATGGTAGCTTACAACAGGGAAGGAAGTGGGGGCTGGGGACAGGCCCCGAGGGAGGGCTGGAGGGAAGGGAGGTGTCAAGAGAGATGTGGGGAAGATGGATGGACGGCTGGAGACCCAGGGCTGTGGAGGGATGCCCACGAGAGCAGATGGCGGGGGACTGCAGGCGGGCGGCAGGCGACAGATGTGCCAGACCTGATCAGCGATTCCGCCCGTCACCTTTAGAGCACTGATGTGCACTTTCTTCGTTTGTGGGCAATTAGGCAGAAATTTGTTTGCACTGCTTTGGAAAATGAAACCGCTGTAAAGTGCACCCTCTGGAAAAACGGGATTCTGAGCGGTGGGCTGTGGTGGGGAGGGAGGGGCTGTACTCCTGGCTAGGCAGAATCTGTCCGGGGCCTCTGCAGGGATCTGACAGGACACTGGAGGATGGGCAGCACAGAGGGGGCTAGGCGGGGCCAGTGAGCACGGTCACAAGAGAACCCCTAACTCCAACTGTTCTGTCTACAGTCTGCACTTGGGTGGCTGTGGCTGTGACAGCAGCCAAAGGCTGTTAACATCTCTTCTCACCAGGGACACTGGGGTTCAGATGGCTTTTGGTACCATTGTTCCCAATGTCTCAAGACTTTGTCCCAGGAACCCTACGTTGTTGTCCCCAGTTTTATTTCACGGTAGGTGCCAGAGTTAGAGGTGGAGACACAGAGTCAGGAGGACCTAATTTCATGTCAGAAAACCATCTGGGTCATCTTAGCCAAGCAGCTTAACCTCTGTGAGCCTCAGTTTCTTCATCTGAGAAAGGGGTTGATACACCTGGTCATGCCTCTCTTAGGACAATAGACAAGAGAATTTTAAAAATATGCTTTGTTTTTCCCCCTCCCCCATATCAGGTTCCAAACTCCCTGTATGGCCAAAGATGACTTTTAACTTTGGCTACCTTTGTCTCTACTTCTGGGGTGTCAGGATCACAGCCCTATACCATCACACTAAGTTTCTGCAGCACTGAGGATCGAACCCAGGGCTTCATGGATGCTGGGTAAGCACTCTACCAATTAGGCTATACCTCCAGCACCATATTTCTTCTTATTACTAAGGAGTGTCATTCTATAGTCCAGGTTGGTCTGGAATTTACTACATAGCCCAGGCTAGCCTCTAACTTGTTGAAATCCTCCTGCCCCAGCTTTCCAAGTACTGAGATTACAGGAATGAGCCACCAGCCCAGGCTGCACCTGTAGTTTTAAACTCTTGGAAGTCTTGGGCTATGTGTGTGGGGAACAAGACTGTCCCAAGTGGGCCACCATCCTCACTTCAGAGACTTCTCACGGGAACTGCAGGTAGAGGTTAGAGATGTAGCCAGTCTGTCCATATGTAGGAGAAACTGGGGCTCCCCTCCCAGGGTGAGGTCTATCCAGAAGGGTACCAAGGTCCAGTCATGGGGGACGGGGCTCTTGGACTCACCGACCAGGATGAGGACACAGACCAAGAGAGCGATGAGTGCTCCCGGGCTGAGGGAGGCAGCCATGACAAAGGCAGTGGTGTTGCAGGACTGGATGGTACCGGAACTGTCACAGCCGCAGATACGGATGGTGAGGGTGCCCGTGCTGCTCAAGGTGGGTGGCCCGCTGTCCACAACAAGGATGGGCAGGAGGAACACATCCTGCTCTTGCCGGTTGAAGCCCACGTGCTGGGTGTGCACCGCAGCCGTGTTATCTGCTCCGGAGAAGTGGACAGCGTGTGACTCGGATCCTGGCCCAGCCACATCCCTATCCCACCTTGAGACCTGCCTCTTCCCACCCCGAACTGCTGCCTCTCCAGGGATACACACATCTGCCTCATCTCCCCCACGTCGCCTCAGCTGCAGAAGACCCTGCAGCTCACAGAGCCCACGGGTGTCCTCAGCCGTCCCTGCACTGGGTTCCCAGCTGTCTTAAATGTCTTTTCAGCAATTCTAAGATTTTTTTTTTTATGCTCCCAGCTGTGCCAAGGTACTGTCCCCAGCTAATCCCAGATTTCGTCCCCTGCTGGACCAATGTCCCGGCCTCGGCTATGCCAATTTTCTTCCTTCATTGATCTCAACAGCTTGCTTTGTTCCAGATTCTACTCCGATTTCCAATACACTTTGCTTGGGGGAGTCCTGTGGTCCTTGGCTGTGGTTTGCTGGACCTTGACAAATCCAAGGTCATCAGAGGTGGCTGGAAACACCAGCTGGCATGTGCCCGTGGCTGAGGGGTCTTTATGCTCTCCAGACATTCTGGAGCTCAAGGGTCTGTCACTAAGAAGCTGGGGTAGTGATGCAGCCTTCACGGCCATATGAGGAGACCCAAAGCATCAGACTCTCTCTATGCAAAGTTTTCCCTTGTACATAGGCAGTCAGAGAGAGGGGCAAGCTACTCAATGGTGGCTATTGTCCAACCTCAGCCTGCTGCAGACCAGGCCAAACCCGGAGAGCATAGGCTGAGCCACAGATCGAATCCACTTCCTCTCCTTTTCTTACATCCTCCACATCTGTCACAAAGCACTGACCCTTGCTTTCTGGGGTCACCTCTCAGTCCTGCACAGTGTGGGGATTTGAAGGGTTGAGTCCTGGGACAGATGCTCTGTCTCTGCTGTTGCCCCTCCACTTGTCCGTCAGACCCATCTGTCCTTGCCCTGTCAGTGTGGGTTCCTACCTGAGACCTTGGGAGTCCTGAGTCCCTTTCCAGCTTTGTGGATGGGACCCAGAGAGCTCAAGGAAACGCATGCCTGTGTGGAGACGGCAACTGAGATCTTCCTGATGCTAGTTTGTAAGGAAATCCTAGCCTCAGGATGAAGCCCATCTCTGCCACCCCTTCTCCCCAGTCCCTGCTTTCTGGTCCTCCTCACTATGGATACCATGCTGCTGACAAGAGCCTTTGGAAAGACTGACCATGACCTTGGGCAGACAGAGGTGAGTGGAGCTCAGATGTGACAATCTGCCCCAGGAGGTGATGGACAAACAAGGTTCAGCGTCTCACCGTACCCACTGTTACACATATTTGAACATTCCCATACAAATGCTAGCCACACCGTGTGCCTGGGGCACCAGCTCCCTCAGTCCTCACGGTCCTCATCGGCAAACAGAGCCAGGGTCTCACCTAGCAGAGAGGACAGCATGGGATCATTCCCAGCACACAGCAGAACCTCACAAATGCTGCTTAATAGTTCTCCCACGTGCCACACCCCACACCTGCTCCCTGTCTGGATGTCTCTGCCTTGCTTCTGAGAGGACGCCCTCTCTGCCTTCTTGCCTGGGCAAATTCCTCATCCATCACATTCCTGCTAGATATCACCTCTTCTCCATGGCCTCCTTTCTCCACTCCCCTGGGAAGGAGGGATTTATGGCTGCCATGCCCTGGTGTGATGGCTGGGGTCCCCGCACAGTGCCCGTCTCTCCATCTTGGGCCAGCTGGAGCCTGGCCCTGTGCCAGTCTCAAGGAGCACAGTTGGAAGGGACCACAGCTCCCCTAAGTGGCAGATACGGGTCGGGTCGGCACCTTAAGCTCTGGATTGTTTTCTGGGGTCTTCTGTTAAAGCCTGAGGCAGCCCAGGCTAAGAAAACACTGCTTCCTGCCCGAGAAGAGGAAAGCTCAAGTGCAGGGGGGGCAGGGCGGGGTGAGGCTGCATCAGCACCACTAGATGCTTCTTGTACATGCATCAGCCTGTGGGCATTTGAAAGGCACTCCCACATTTGGCTCTCCCACCCATGGTTGAGCAGGGTCTCCCCTGAGGCTCAGCAAGAAGTGACTTGTGTGACTGGCATGGCGCCTCAGCAGTTGAAGGGGCTTACCCTGAGCCCGATGACCTGAGCCTCATCCCTAGGACTCATGTGGTGGAAGGAGAGAAGCCACTCACACAGGTTATCCTGTGACCTCTAAATACCATATAGCATGTATCCCCCACCCCACTCTAAATGCAAAGTAAATGCAATTAAAAAACCTTTTGCAGAAGTGACTATGGGGCTGGAGAGATGGCTCAGCTGTTAAGAGTGCATATATTGCTCTTCTAGAGGACAGGAGATCCAGGCACCCATTTTGGGTAGCTCACAACTGCCTGTAACTCCAGCTCCAGGGGATCTCATGCCTCTGGCCTCCATCAGTACTTGCACTAGTGTGTATGCATGCACACACACATGTGCATATGCACACATACACACATGCATGCATACCTGTGCATACAGACATGCATGCGTGCATACACGCACATACACACACATGCACACACGCAGGCATGTACAGAGACTTTAAAATAAAAAGTAATGACTTGTTTCTTCGTCATCCATCCATCCACCTGTCTGTCTGTCTATCCACCCATCTTTCATCTAATCGTTCATCCACTATCACCCATCTACAGACCCCTCTGTCAGTTCATCCACCCTCCGTCATCCTTCTATTGATCTTTCTTCCCATCCAGTCTCGAGCTCTCATGGATACACACCTCTTCATCATCCACCCATGCTCCATCCGTCTGCCTCCTACCGTTCACCCACGGATCCGTCTGTCCATCCATTCTCTGGCCGTCACACACCCATCCATCGACTTCCCGTCATCCGTCCACTCATACACACATACATCACCCTCCAACATCCATCTGTACGTCTATGTACTCATTCATTTTCAGTCTTCCAGCGTCCATTTGTCTATTCTCCGTCTACTCCCCATCTCCCTGTCTGCCCTCCAGCATTCATCCACCCACCCTACATTTATACACTCGCTCTGTATTCCGTCTGTCCATCCGCTCTTCATTCCCTGTCCATCCATCCATGCATCCTCTATCCCCACGCATCCCTCACTCATCCATGAGTCCTCCTTTCCTACCGCCATGCACTCATTCATCCACCTTCCCTCTCTTTCCACCTACTAATCCATTCCCTCCCTTCCTTCTTTCCCTTCCTCCCTCTCCCTCTCCCTTCCTCTCCCTTCTCTCTTCCTCTCTCTTCCTCTCCCTCTCTTCCTCTCCCTTCCCTCTCTTCTCCTCTTCCTCTCCCTTCCTTCTCCCCTTTCCTTCCTCTCCTTCTTTCCTTCCTCTCCCTTCTTCTTTCCTTCCTCTCCTTCCTCTCCCTTCTCCTTCCTCTCCTTCTTTCTTTCCTTCCTCTCCTTCCTTCTCCCTTCTCTCCTTCCTCTCCTTCCCTCCCTTCCTCTCCCTTCCTCTCCTTCTTCTCCCTTCCTCTCCTTCCTTCCCTTCCTCTCCCTTCCTCTCCCTTCCTCTCCCTTCTTCTCCCTTCCTCTCCCTTCCTCCGGAAGCTCTTCATTACCTGCTGCCATCTAGACTGCCCGCTGGCTGCTGAGGAGAGACAATAGAGAACTAAACCAGCTGTTGCCTGCATCAGAACTCAGATTCCTATGTGAGGAACTAACACCAATGGAAGGCGCCCACAGCTCTGTCTACTCTGTCTAGGATTACAAACCACGGGAGTGCTGGGAAGGGCCAGTACAGGGGCGGGGGGGGTATGGGGGGTGGTGATTAACAGGACACTGCTCAGGAGGTCAGGGGAAGTTTCTTGGGAGAAATGATAGCCACCCGAGTGCACTTCTGGGTAAGCAAGTCCAGGAAGCGAGCATGGCAGCCACTGCTTCCGCTGCTGTGGTTGGGGCACAAGCTGGAGGGAGACCGAAGTCCATCCTGGGAAGTTTAGCGGGCCAGTTTTTGTAAGGAACTTGTGCTATTTTCTGGAAAGCGACAGGCGGCCATTGATTCGTGGGCTTTAAACCAAGAAGTGACCCAGTGATCCATCATCCATTCATTCCACAGCAAGTCTGAGCTGAGCACTATCTATATGTCACGATTATTTTAGCCCCCGGAGACATAGCTGTGAATAAGACAGACGTGGTTTCTGTCCTGGCTCGAACCTGCCCAGTAGCCAAGGACACTCATAAAGGAAAATACAGGCGCTGACACGGACTACAGGTCGGAAGCGCGGCTGTGTTTTGTGTGAGACAATAGCAGTAGTAGCAGCAGCAGAGAGAGGTAGACAGAACTGAGAAATGAGTGCCTGGCCCTGGCCCAGCCTCCAATTGCCAAGCAAGACAGAGATGCATCTCAGGGTTGCTGTGTCCCACTATGCAGCCAGATGTGCAGAACACTTAGAACCCTGCCTCCCTCCGCCCAGTGGAAGGGAATTCCTGGGTTGTCCTCCCAACCCCATCCAGCTGCCTTCCTCTGGGAATCCACTGACCACCCCCGGCCCACCCCACCCTTCCATGTGGGACCTGCGCCCGGGAACAGCATCCATCCATCTGGCCCTACATCCATCAGCGTCAATCCCTGGCTGCAAAGGCAATATTTATAAATCACATTTCCAAACTGGCTACACATTTGTACAACGAAGCAGATGGGGTGGGGTAGCCGCTTGCCACCTAAGATATTTATACGGTGAGGAGGTGGGGGGTTGGCACATGGAGGGAAGGGGCTGAAGGACTGGAAGGCCTTCCGTGGCTGCTCTAACCTCAGCAGGCTAAGGTTAACCTCTCCCCAAAGCTCATGCTCGAGGGCCACCCCAGAAGGGAGCTCAGGAGGCCCCCAGAATAGGAGAAACAATGGGGGGAGGGGTGGAACCCCGGGGGCCTGGGGTTGGGGAGATCTTTGAACTTGGAGACGCGGGAGCAAGGCGGACAGAGTCCCTGGGTACCAGCTCAGGGTACCAGGGGAGGGATGTGCGGGCTGGGATGTATTGGTTATTGAATTACTTCCAAAAGATTTAAATAGTCGCAGCTCTGAGCCCTGGTTCCTCCCACGGCTTTAGCCTTTCTCAAAGCCATGACCCTGCCCCTCGGACACAGCAGGGGCTCCAGGGTCCAGGTCTAGCTGTTGTCATTGTTCTTTGGGAATCCATTGTCAGAGTAGAGGAATTGACTGGTAAAGGCTCTTAATATGGCTCTGAGGACTACAGGTATGTTTAGCTTCAGAGACCTTAGGGCTTCCCCGTGTCGGGGTCTGAAACTATTCCAGGACCAGAAGACCAACGTGGTCTGCCCCAGCGCCTCCCCACGACTGCCAGATTGCACGATTGACTGAGCGCCCTCCGTCCTGTTGTCTGTTTGTTTGAAACTTGACGTTTCTGCTAGCAGACTGTTCTCGCTGCGGTTATCCGCTTGGCTCACTCCCCGGTTGCTTTAATTCTTTCTTATTTGTGTGCGTGCAAGTATCTGCGTGTGCGATGTCTACTTGTGTGAGTGCGCATGTGCGGTGTACTCATCTGTGTGTGACTAGAGGTTAGCACTGAGTGTCCTCCTCTGTCATTTTCCTTAATTTTTGAGACAGGTTGGACTGGGTGACATTGATTAGGCTAGGTCAGCTGGTGGCAAGCCCCTAGGATCCCCCCAGTCCTTGCCTCTCGCTGACAGGGTTGTAACAGACACATGCTGCTGTGCTCAGCTTACATGGATGCTGGGATTTGAACTCAGGTCCTTGTGCTTGCATGGCTGACACTTTACCCACTGAGCCATGTCCCCATCCATTCCACTGCCTGCTCATTGTGGATCCCTCCAGGGAGGCTGTCCCAGAGTACCTTTCTGTTTCAGCTTCATGCTGCACATTTTGTCGAACTCTGACAAGGTGCCAGCCAGCATTGCTCTTGACACCCAAAGCCTATGATGAGCAGGACAGGGCCCAGACTCTTGAGGAACAAGGCTGCATCAGTCCTCCTCCCCTGCCACTCACTAGGCCGGATATATTATTGATTTGTTTAATTTCTGTCTTGCTTCAGTAGGCTGTGAAGCCCACACGGGTGAGGATTCTCTCCCCTCTGTCATTGAATTCCCAGGGCCCAGAGCAGAGCCCGCCTCACAGGAACTGGGTCTCAGTGGGGCTTAGGAGACTTAAGTAGAAAGGAAGAGTGTAAGGTCTGCAGCTGCCCCAGCAACCCTCTTCCCTCTGCGGTGCCTGGCTGCTGTATTAGCCCCATTTCCAGACAATGAAACTCAGGGTTAGAAAGGGACAGATAGTTGCCAGGAAGTCCTGGAGAGTCTGACCCCAAGCCTGGGTGCCTCCTGGGCTCCTCGCTCCTGTCCATTGACACCTGCCTCCCTCAGCTCTGTTTCTAAAGTTCCAGTGTCAATTTCATGGGGACCTCGGGGGACAGAGTGGGGTATCATGGAGTACTCAGATCAGACAGCTAGTCAGGTCACTTTTGTGGGGGAGGGCGACTAAGTCAAGGAAGATCAATATTATACAGAGACTGGTGTGTGTGTGTGTGTGTGTGTGTGTGTGTGTGTGTGTGTGTGGTGTGTGGTGTGTGGTATGTGTGGTGTGTGCATGCATGTGTGGGTGTGTGATGTGTGTGGTGTGTTTGTGTGCATGTGTGTGTGGTGTCTGTGTATTTAGTGTGTGTTTGTTGTTGTGTGTTTGTGTGTGTGTGTGTGGGTTTGTGTGTGTGTGTGGTGTGTGGTGTCTGTATGTGGCATGTGTGTGCGTGCATGCATGTGTGATGTGTGGGTGTATACGTGTGTATGTGTGGTATGGGGTATGTGTGTGTGTGTGTGTGTGTGTGTGGTGTGTTTGTGTGCATGTGTGTGTATGTGTGTGTGTGTGTGGTGTCTGTGTGTGTGGTGTGTGTGCGTGCATGCATGTGTGATGTGTGGGTGTGTGTGTGTGTGTGTATGGGGTGTGTGTGTGTGTGTGTGTGTGTGGTGTGTTTGTGTGCATGTGTGTGTATGTGTGTGTGTGTGTGGTGTGTGTGTATGGTGTCTGTGTGTGTGGTGTGTGTGTGCATGTGTGATGTGTGGTGTGTATACGTGTGTGTGTGGTGTGTGTATGTGTGGTGTGTGTGTACATGTGTACATGTGTGTGGTGTGTGCATGTGCATGTGTGCGTGCATGTGAGTGTTTAGTAAACATATATTTTGGAGGACCTGCAGAACTCTGGAGAAGGCCCTTTCCTTCTATGGCAACTAAAATGGAGGAACCTCCCTCCACTGACACAAGGGAGTCAAGTTGGGGACACCTTTGAACCACAGGTGGGGGTATGTATACACTGCTGCCTTCCTCTGTCACTTGGCTTGGGGACTCTCCACTGTCTATCCAACTGCTCCTCTGATGCTCTTCCAGATCTTCCCGACCGCCATTGCCTGCCCTTTGGATGTCTGAAAACTCAAGCCTGGCTCCCCAGGGCTTGGCCAGTGGCTGGTGTCAGCCCTGGTCTGACTCATACACTGTGACATTAGACCCAGCTCTGGCTCTCCGGGAGTCCTAGTTTACACACGGAGAACAGGGGAGGAAGACAAGGAGCCAGCCCCCTCCCTCCCTCACACGCCCTGGGAATGGTGGCTCACCTTCAATGTCCAGCAGAGAGAAGTGAGGGTTGCTGGGTGCCTCTGGTACCAGGCGGAAATAGAAGCGGTGGCCGCCCTGTGGTTCGTCTCTGTCCACCACACTGATGGTTTGAATGAGCTGTAGAGTAGGGAGAAGCAGGGTACACAATGAGGTGGAGTAGAGCTCTCTCACGGCAGCATCTCTGGTCCCCAGTGCCTGTGGGTACCTGGCCTGGCTTGGCGTCTTCACACACAGCGGCCTCGTAGGGCGTGGCCAGCTCTGGGGGATTGTCATTCACATCCAGGATTCGGATCCGTAGGGATGCCCGAGACAGCTGAGAATGATTGTCTGCAGGAAGAGTGGGGAGGAGAGCAAGAGCTTCAGGGGCGAGACCAGACGACCTACCTACTTCTAGGTGATTAGACAGTGGGGCCACACCGACAGACACTGTGGGTTATCCACATGGCCACAAGAACCAGGGCTGGGACACAATCTCCTAAACACCTCCACCCTCCACCATCCCCATAGCCACACTCCCTCCCATCTCATTCATTTCTCTGCCACATCCCTCTCCACCCTTTCTTCCATCTCCACAACCGTCTGCACTCTTGTGGCTCCATGTCTGCTGTCACAGTCACCATCTTCACCCTTCTCCTCTCCATCTCCATCACAGTCTTCACCAAATCCACCATCCCATCTTCATCGTTAATATTAGCATCAACTGCATTGCCAGGGCCACTATAACCTCCTCGGCCACAAACAACAGTACACCCACCCATCATCATCACCAAAATCATCACCAACACCACCATCACCATCACCAACACCAACACTCTACCCATCACCATCACCATCACCAACACCAACACTCTACCCATCACCATCACCATCACCAATACCAACACCATCACTTTCACCAGCACCCTACCCATCACCAAAACCATCACCAACACCCCACCCATCATCACCATCTCCAACACCATCACCAACACCCCATCCATCACCATCTCCAACATCATCAGTACCAGGAGCACCATCACAATCTGCGTCATTACAATTTTGACTGCTGCCACCATCACTGGATCATTACTGCTACCAAGCCATCGCCATGACGACCAGCAATACTGTCCTCCCTAACCCTAGCATGTAACACACAGAAGCACCCTCAACCCTGCTACCTTCATCCCTGTAGATCACCATCACCACATCTGTTAGCTCCACTCTCATCATCCCCATCACCCTCATGGCCACGGCCCCTCTACTACCACTACCAACATCCTAACCTCTTTCATCACTTGCCTTACAACATTGCCAGCGTAGCCACAGCCATGAGCAGTCAGTTATCACCACTGTCACTTCCACCATGACCACCAGCGGTCCTTTCAGATAAGCCCCTGCCTCCAACACTGTGTCACCTCCATCACTGTCTGCCCTGTCCCCTTGAGGTTATCGAATACTGCCAGAGCACACGTGTCCATCATTCAGCTGCCCTAGTGTATCCTAGTGGATCCTGTGTATTACTACGATTTGTGTTCCCGCACTGCAAAGGAGAAACTAAATGTGTTTAGACCATGGTCAGCTGGTGACTGAACCCCCAAACTCCTGCTCTCAGCACACCTAATCCTTCAAGGGCCAGATGAGTTCGAGGAGGCAAATTTGGCCTGTGAAGCAGGGTGCCCACAAACTCGAGGCTCTGTCTTTACTTAGCTCTGGGTCTCCAGCACAAGACATAGAATAGCTTGCCCCTCTCAGTTGGGCAGATGGGTGAAGTCAGAAGGGCTTGTGAAGAGACCTGGATTTCAGGCGTGGCTAAACCAACCCTAACCCAGAACTTGGGCTCAGGCAAGACGCTGATTTCAGTTTCCATCCCTGGAAAGTGCTGCACATGGAACGGTGATTAAGACCAAGCCCACCTCTGCCACACAGGAGCTTTGTGATCTCAACCAAGTGATGTTTCCAAGCTTCAGTTTTCTCCCTTGCTTACGGAACAGATGGGCTAAGGGTTAACGTCTCTGAAGTGCTCAGAACGGTGTACCCAGCACAGAAGATTGGTACACAGGTATCTAGCAAGCAATCTGACACCAGAGAATTGGCAGCCTCAACCTGGCCTCTTGGATCAGTTCCCTTACGGCTGGTTCCCCTAGCTTCCCTCCCAGAGTGCCTTGCCACTTTAACCTCAGTTAGCAAGCTCACGAATGACTGACCTTGTCTACCTGCCCCCTCCCTGCAGGTGCATCCCCCAGGAGAGGAAATGACAGCCCGCTTTCAAGAGGATGCTTGCATGACGGGAGTCTCCAACTGGGGTTGACAGGGAGCTATTTTGGGGGTAGTCTGGAAGTCCCCAGGCAGTCGTGCACCCCATGTTCAGAGGGAAGTGGACCCATCTACTGCCTTCTTTGAGCTCAGAGGCCACTGGATGCTGACTGCAGCTGCTGGAGACTTGATAGAACTGGAGGTGGGAAGGGCAGGTGGTCTAACTCTGGGAAACCAGGGGGGGGAGGAGGAGGAGGAAGAAGAGGAAGAGGAGGAGGAGAAAGAGGAAGAAGAGAAAGAAGAGGAGGAGGATGAGGAGGAGGAGGAAGAGGAGGAGGAAGGAAGAGGAGGAGGAAGAGGAGGAGGAGGAAGAGAAAGAAGAGGAGGAGGAAGAGGAGGACGAGGAAGAGGGGGAAGAGGAGGAAGAGGAGGAGGCCTTCCCCTCAGCAGAGGGCACACTATCTCCTCAGTTTACCCAGATATGCCACCTCAGCAGTTAGAGGGATTCTTCCGGGACCGAGGGAGGGGAATCGTGACTGGGGATGCCGAGAGAGCTGTTATTTTTTAAGAGCATATTGCTGGAGAACCTCCACAGACAGATGGGGTGCTTCTGGGAGGCAAGGGGAGAGGGAGGCAGGCAGGTGTCTGTCTCTCAGCTGATTGTGGGGCTAGTGAGGGTCTGTGAGTCCTTCCTGGCAGCCTGCCTCTGTAAGCAGGGGTGTGGGGTATCGGAGAGGCGGGGAAGAAGATCCTCCACCTCATGAAAGGGGTGAGCCTATGACAGCACTCTCCTGAAGGACAGTCACCCTCTACCCATGTTCTAACCGGGAGACCCTGTTGTCACACCATTGCTGTCACACCTGGGGCTTCCTGTCTCCCTTCCAACATGTCCCACACAGGTCACTTCCTAGGAGAGCCCTGAGTAAGTCCGTTTGCCTGAGTAAGGGTCTCCGATCTAAGAGCTAGCCAGCTGAGGACACTTACTTAAGAGGCTGTGCCTCCGAGTTGCCCAGGTTGCGGTGTTTGTCCAAAGACTTGGGGCCGGCCTGGAATTACCATTGCTCCTCACTGGGTCCTCAACATTAAGCAATGTGTCTCATCCTCAGAAAGTCACCTGGGAAGACTTCAAAAATACCAGTGCTAAAGGCTGGCATTGCTCAGGGAGGTTCGTCAGGTATCCAGCTTACAAATGCTGCCTTGGGGTAACTGGCAGGCCTTTGGTACCTTCCAGGCCTGTCTGGTTGGGCTGTGTCCCTCATAATCACTCACTCAGACCCACCTCCAGCACCTTCCAGGGGTCTGTCAGAGAACCGAGCATCCAGCAGTGTCGAACCTTGACCCCTGTCCAGTTTACGGCATGTTCTCATGCCTATGACCTCACATGGGTCTCCACACAGCCCAAGGTGATGTTAAGCCTATTTTCGTGGATGGAGAAACTGAGGGGAGGAGCAGGAACACCCCTGAAGTTGCCCTTAAGCCTCCTAAGTCTAAGTGTGTGGTCCAGACACAATGCCTGGCTCTCCTGCTGCCTGGGTCTTTGTCAATCCCGAGACAGCTGCACAGACTCCAGGCACAGGAGACCTCACCCAGTGCCCAGCGGCAGGTGCCCCCTCCAGGGGCCAGGTCTCCCCCCTCTGCCCCCCCCGCCCCCCGGTTGCCATCTCAGTTCGGCTGACTGACATGCAAATTAGTTTAATTATTTCTTCTTCTAAAATAAATTATATTTTGCAGTAGCTGCAATATGTTGTGTCAGGCGAAATTACATTCAATATTTTTAAACTAATTGATGCGGCCTTGAGGAAGGCTGATTGACAGCCCGGAGCTGAGCAGGCCTGCAGCCCTAACCGATTCCTAAATTAAAATTAAACGTGCTCTGGCCTGGCGCTTCCTTCGTCTGTTGGCTCCGCCGAGCATCTGGGGAGGTGGCAGGTGGAGCCCCAGGGATTGGAAGAGGCTGGGAAGGAAGGCTCTGGGCTCATAAAGACAGCAGAGTTAGGGCCAGAGAGCCACGGGGCTGGTCTCTCACCTTCCTGGTGCGGGGAGGTTCCCTAAACACAGCGGCTGGGGTGAGATGGGACATTTCGGAGCAGAGGCTTGTGGGTTTTTGCTGACGGCTGTGGAATTCGAGTCTCCTTTGGACCAAGGACACAGCCGTGAACAAGAACAACGTGGTCCTTTGGTCCAGAGGTGGAGACAGACAGCCCTCCAGCCTGCGTAATAAGAACTGAAAAGCTCAGGAACGGAGAGACCTGCCCTGGTGGGTGTGGGGACCTTTTCCATGGAGCAAGTGACAGTTCTACTTGGATCTGACTGGGAAGTAACTAGAGGAAGGGGACGAAGAGAGGAAGATTTCTCTGGGGAGAGGGATTGGCATGTGCAAAGGCCCTGGGGTCAGAGAGTGGGGTCCTTTCTGGTCTCTTCCAAGGAAGACCCCAGCTTCTGGGAGGGTCACTCTCAGGGCATCTAGACCCAACTGAGCAGAAAGCAGAGACGGATGGGGTCCGTGGGAAGGGAAGAGGACATGGGACATGGCCTAACAACCAGAAGGAAGGTGCTACCTTCCCCAAAGAAAGGCAGCAGACACATAGCAAGTCACCACCAAGGTCTGTGACTCCCCACGTCATCCTGTCAACTGTGGGACGAGGGAGGAATCCATTGCTGCTTTGTGGATGAGAAAAAAAAAGGCTCAGAGAGGTGAGGCAGCTTCCCCGAGCTCTCACTGGAGCAACAGATAGAGTAGGGTCAGGAGAAGGGAGCCCGACTTTCAAGGGAACATTTCTAACTGAGTCAACTCTTCAAGGCCTGTAAGGTCCTGTCTCCTTCAAGCAGTTCTCTGTGACTCCTGTACTGCTCCCTATCCCCCGCCCCCAGAAGATCTCCTGGCTTGGGTTAGATGGCCAACCCCTCCCCTGCCTTGGCCCTTTTTCCATTCCCCTCCCTCTGCCCTGGGTCTGCCCTTCAGCTCCTCCCTGATGGCTTGGTTCTTATTATGGTTCCCTCATCATCACACATACACATGGCTTCCTGTGTTACTTGCTGTCATGGCTTTTCCCAGGCACCTCTTGTTGTTGACTAAAAATGTGTGTGTGTGCATGTGTGTGTGTGTGTGCGTGTGTGTGTGCGCGTGTGTGCACACGTGCATGTGTGTGTTCCGGTGCATGTGTGAATGCTTACATGGAGGCCAGAAAGCAACCTCGGGTGTCATTCTTAGGATGCCGTTTACCTCCTCCTTTGAGACAGGGTCTCTCACCAGGATGTGATGACTAGACTGTACCAGTTAGCCAGCGAATCCCAGGGATTCTCCTGTCTTTTCCTCCTCAGCTCTGAGATTACAGGATTTCCCACCATGCCTAGCACTTTTATATGGCCTCCAGAGATTGGACTTAGGTCTTTGTGCTTGCAAAGCAAGTGTTTTACAGAGCACAAAGCTTACTTTTGCTGGTCTTATTCGTGCCCTCAGTAAGGAGAAGCGTTGTTGGACACTTCACATGAGGTGTATAATAGGTGCTTAATAAAAATATGCAGTGAGGGACATTCCCTGTCTGTGGCATGCATGCCTCTGCCCTGAGTTTAGGACAGAATCTGCAAAGGACCTGGGGGATGATACGGCTGTACCCATCCAAGGACCCAGGACAGGAGCAGGGGAAACCACGTCTGCAAAGATCAGTGAGTGGAGATGCTCTCCTTGGGGGTCACAGAGAAAGAGGAGCCCAGAGAGGAATAAGGTGGGACTTTGAGAGTGGAGAGTGTGGAACAAGCCAGAAGAACCAACTTTGCACCGAGTTACTGTGGCAGGCAGGGAGGCGGAGTGCAGGGACCCTCTCTCTGAGAGCCCTCGGCTCAGCTCCACCGTCCTCCCTCCTCCCCAGGGAATTAGATTGCATCCCAACCCTAGGCTCTGATTAGAGCCAGCCAGCTGGGCAGAAAGATTGATCTTCCCAATTACCACAGCCCAGGCAGGCGTGGGAGGAGGAGGGTAGAGAGCAGAGCCAGAGCCAGCAAAGGGTGTGAGGACAGCCTGAGAGGCCTCCTGGCACTTCTTGCCCTGTCCCCATGCCCTGTCTGTGGGAACAGGAGGCCCAGGCACCTTGTCTGTTCCCCTCAAGGACTTTTGTGATCTGCTTGGCTCTGGTGTGTGGAGAATGGCCTCTGCCTTTTTTGTGGACTTGACTCCTCCAAGAGTGGATAGACTTTGGGTACAAGAGGGGCCTTGAACACAGTATCTTTGGGGTCTGGAGCCTCGAGACGTTTCCTTCCCTCGGGACAGAGTGGGCTGAGACTCTGCAGACATCACAGTCTCTGGCCCTGTTGGTATCTGCCAAGTGCTAAGGCTTCTGAAGTTATCACTCAGTACAAGAGCTCAGTCACAGTTTCCGTACCTCTGAGAAGAAGGTGTCAAAGCAGCCCATCCCCAAGTCTTTCCCTAGATGGTCTGCCTGGCATCCATGCCCACCGGCCCTGTCTTGACACCCGCATGGAGTTAGCAGGAGTTATCTTGCTATCTCCGGGCTGTTCGGCTCCCTTCTGTTCACCCTTCTGCAGGCTAAGAAAACCACAAACACCCCACATCTGATCGCAGCACTCTTCAGCCGGAAGACCTGCACTAGCTCCCTATCACCCCGACCTCTGGCTCCACAGTGGACACTCAAGACCCTTCCTGTGTGGGCTAGCAAATATCTGCACGCCCTCCTCAGCTCCCTGCTCTAGGCATATGCACCACTCTGTTCTCAGAGGGGTCTCTAAGTCTCCCAGCTTTGGCTCACAGGAAGATCAAAATCCCAGCTCTTTAAAAACCTTCCTCGGGCTAGAGAGATGACTCAGAGTTTAAGAGCACTGACTGCTCTTCCAGAGGTCCTGGGTTCAGTTCCCAGCAACCACATGGTGGCTCATAACCTTCTATAACGGGATCTGGTGCTCTCTTCTGGCCTGCAGGCATATGTGCAGGCAGAATGCTATACCTAATAAATGAATAAATTAAAAAAAGCAAAAACAGCAAAAAACTTCCTCTTCCAGAGACACACCTTGGAATCCCCTTTTTCTGTCCCTCAGTGGTGAGCCAGTCCCTCCCAAAGCACCTAGATTTCACTCTAGGTCTTCCTTGGCCTCTCCCCTGCCCCCTCCCTCTGCCTTCTCCCCCTGCCATCTTCCCTCCCCTCCCCTCCCCTGCCCTCTCCCCTGCCCTTTCCTCTGCCCCCTCCCCTGCCTTCTCCCTTGTTCTCCAAGAAATTCAGAGAAGCCATCACCCAACTTGTTCATCAAGAGATCCCCCTGAGGCATTAGATAAGCAGTTAGGACTCCCTGGAGGAAGCCTGGGAGCCCTACCTCTTATGGCCTCTCCTCCTGACCTGTTCCTTCCTCAGCCTCTGTGCTCCCTCCACAGTGTTCCAAGGAACACAGGACAGAGAAAGTCAATTGGGAAGTCAACCACTCCCCCGACTTCCATTTCCTGTGTGAAATGGAGTTTGGTGGAGCTGGGCCACCATCTCTGACATCCCCCTGCCTCAGATTCCTTCCGTGGCTGTTAATAACACCTGCTAAGTATCTGACGGGCACTTTACTGGAACCAGACAAGTGTGATTTCCAAACTCAGAGGGGATTTTTGTTTTATAGGTGACACTGACCAATGCCTTTGAATAAACAGAGGCCACCACAATCTGTTGTCTCTGTCCCTCCCGCCCTCCAACAGGACGAGGAGTTACAGCCAAGTTAAAGGAGGGAGACAAGGCAGGCAGAGGAGGTAGCAGCTTCCAGAGGCAGGACCACACAAAGGGAGCCTTTCTCATTGTCCTGTTCTTCCGAACGCATGTGTGAGGTGGTACTTGGTCCAGGGCGACCCTTGTGGGCTGCTCCCAACTGACCTAGGCAGCTCCTTGTCATGGCCACTCAGCCACCTTCCTTGCTGGCCAGCTGATGACCAACCCCTCTGTCCCATCCTTGGCTCTCCCAGTCCCCCCTCCTCCCGCAGGACTATCCCTTTACAACTGCCCTTTCCACCGCGGGATCCAGACACAAATTGTACTTTAAATTCAATATTGGTCATTAATATTTCATGATTACAAAACGTTAAAGATAATGTCAGTGGAAGGAGCGTCTGCATGGGTAGGATGGATGACTCAGAGGTTCGGGAGAGAGGAGCCAGCATACTAAGTGGGCCCAAGCCTTTGAGGTAATCCAGCGTGACAGGCGGCTGCTCTGGCTGAGGGCAACATCCTCCAAGGGGCTCACAGAGCGCTGCAGCGTGTATAAATATTTCCCCTCTGATCCTTGTCACCTCTTGTTTGTTCCGCCTGGAAGCAGGTGGGGCTGTGTGACCCCTTGCTCATCCCTGGTTGCTTCTGAGGGAGCCATGAGGACACCTCAGCAGGAAGACACAGGGTCTGAGGGTGGATCCAGTGAGGGTGCTCTATACCTGGGCTCGGCAGACTTCTGGCATGAAGGACTGGGGTCACCCTGGGCTTGCATGGACTTGCTCTGTGGTTTGGGGCCTTAGTTTCCTCATCTGTGAAGGAGATAGGGCAACTCTGCCTTCAATAGGAATGGCTTGGAGGTGGTTGTGAGTAGGGGTTACTGGACACAAATTGTGTGTGTTTGTGTGTGTGTATGTGTGAGGGTGTGTGTTTGTGAGTTCGTGTGTGTGAGTGTGTTTGTGAGTTTGTGTTTGTGTGGGAGTGTGTGTGCATGTCTGCGTGTTTGTGTGTACATGTGCATACGTTTGTGAGTTTGTGTGTTTGTGTGTGTGTATGTGTATGTGTATGTGTGTATTGGTGTGTGTGTGTGTGTGTGTGTGTGTGTGTGTGTGTGCGTTTTGCCAAACATTGATGCCATTGTCTTCTCTATGACTCTCTGCTTATATGTTAAGGTCGGGTCTCTCACTTGAACTCAGGTTTGCCAGTTTGACTAGTCTAGCTGGCCACTCATTCTAGAGGTTTCTTGTCTCTTCCTCATGAGTAAGTGGGATTTACAGGTGGCACTTATAACACTTATGAGGGTGCTGGAAATTTGAAATCTTGTCCTCACTGAGCCATCTCTCTAGCCCCTGTGTGTGTGTGTGTGTGTGTGTGTGTATGTGTGTGTTTGTGTGTGTGTGTGTATGTGTGTGTGTGTGTGTGTATGTGTGTGTATGTGTGTGTGTATGTGTGTGTGTATGTGTGTGTATGTGTGTGTGTGTGTGTGTGTGTGTGTGTGTGTGTGTGTGTGTGTGTGTGTGTGTGTGTGTGTGTGTGTGTGTGTGTGTGTGTGTGTGTGTGTGTGTGTGTGTGTGTGTGTGTGTGTGTGTGTGTGTGTGTATGTGTGTGTGTGTGTGTATGTGTGTGTGTGTGTGTGTGTGTGTGTGTATGTGTGTGTGTGTATGTGTGTGTGTATGTGTGTATGTGTGTGTGTGTGTGTGTGTGTGTGTATGTGTGTGTGTGTGTGTGTGTGTGTGTGTGTGTAGGGGCATGCACATGCCACAGTGTACAAGTGTGGTCAGGAGACGATTTACAGGCGTTGGTTCTCACCTTCTACCACAGGTGTCCCAGGGACTGAACTTGGTTGTCATTCTTTAAGGCAAGTGTTTTCCCTTCTGGGCCATCTTGCCAGCCCTTTACTTTGGACTCGGGGTCTCACTGAACCTAGGATTTGCCAATTCATCTAGGTTGGCACCGGGAGTTTGCTGATGTCCACCTCCTGGTGCTGGGATTATGTTCTCATGTTCGCCTGTTATGTACAAACCCGGGGCCTGAGTTCGGGAAGCGCTTTGTACACTGAGCCATCTCCCTAGCCCCAGTGACCAGGGCACAACACGGGAGAGCCGAGCTCTGGAGTAGGACCGGCCAGGATGGGAAGGGGCTTCATCTGGATCTGTTTCCTCATCTACACATGGGGACCACTGTAGAACCAACACCCCTTAGACATGGGGACCCAGGGACCTCATCACTCTGAAGGGACTGGCCTCCAGTGGGAGTAGAAGGCACCACCTGCACAGTCAAGGCAGTCAGGGAAACATCAAATAAAGATCCGGCTAACACAGGCTGATTTCTCTGCACTGAGAAGAGGCAGCGCTCTGTGCTCTGTTTCCAATCGGTTAGTACAGAGGTGAGGAGTGGGCGGGTACTGTGGCCAGAGGGGCACCTCAAACCAGACTGCCTGTCTCCTTAGTCAGTCTCACTCTCATCCCTGTCGTCAGTGGGGTGAGGTGTAGAAGGCCCTGAGAGCCGAGAGGGAGGCCATGCAGCACCAGGCGCCAGATGTGTGTAGGAGGCAAACCACAGGTGAGAGAGAGCATTGGGCTTCTTAACCCAAGAAGGGACTTGCTAGTGGATGGCTGTCTGGCTGGTGACAATCTATAGGCACTTGTGCCTGGCAATCAGGCCTATGCCTTCTCTGCCCTGTCTGTCACAGAGTTTCCGTGGCAGCTGCCTTGGAGCTGGCGAGGGAGACTCAGAAGGTGGAGGAGCTCTTTCCTCCCCCCGTCCAGCGTGACTTCCTCTCCAGCCACCTTTGTTCTCTCTTCCAAGCGGAGGAGAAGTGGATTCAAAGGCTCCCAGACGCCGCGCTGAGGGCTGAGCCGGCTTTGTGTTTGCCTTTAAATCGCAGTTGAAAGAGACTAAGGGAACTTCAGCCTAGGGACTTCCTAGGCCCTGCCTTGGGCCAGCGGGGCCTCCGAAGTGGGAGGAGGAAGGGAAGATGGGCACAGGGAGGAGGGGGAGGCCAGCAGGAGGGCTCCGGGGATAGGGGTCGGCTTGAGACTCAGAGATGAACAGGGTGTCTGGACTCACTCATGACGCTTCCTAGAAGCTTGCCTGACAAGCCCTGCAGAGGTGACAGGCACCATTGGAGAGCAGGTGGAAGCAGAAGAGACCTGGCTGGCATTGGCTGGCTCTGCCCAGGGTCTCCTCCTTCGCTCCCGACATCCCACAGCCTTACTTATGCAAATGGATATTCCAGGGTCCTCCCTTTCTTTCCCAGTTCAAACCCCACCAACCCAGAGGCTCCAAGCTAGGCCGTCACTTCCAGAAACTCCACCTGAGCATAGCCAAATTCTTTTAGTGTTTTTTTGACCTCTGGACTCTTAAGCTCCTGACCCTACTCCATCAGCACCTCACTGTGCCCAGCAGCAGGGCCTGCCTCTGCACCTTCAGCTTATGCCACAAGGCAGCTTCTTCTCGCTCCCTCTCTTCCTGGTCCAGCCTGGGCTATCACCCCTCCCCCAACACTGCTGCTTCTGACCAAGCTCCCCGCCTCCTCTCAACACCCCGCCACCCACCGTCTATTCCGGACAGCATCATGGCTTTAATGCTCGAAGCCCTCTCCATTCTAAACTCAGGATAAGTGAAGTCCAACCCCTCCCTGCCAGCGGTGGACCACTCTGCCCTCTCCAACTATTTTGGCCTCCTGCGGTTCCTCTAACATACCAAGCAACTACCTCCCACCCCAGGGCCTTTGCACAGTTCGTTCCTCCTGCCGGAACGCTCTTGCCGAGATGCATGGTGTCCTGATCGTCCTGAGGTCTTTGTGAAAAGATCTCCCCAGAGTAGCCTTTGTTCCAAAGGAACACTGCCAGCTGTCCTTAGTCTCCTTGGCCCTACTGTTCCTTGGGACCACGTCACATAGGCTGACATACTAAGCGCACCTTTTCTCAGTTTGTGGCTGTCTCAGTTCTCTCCTGTAAGTCCCTGGACTTACCCTCCTTTGAGAGGCCCTAGAATAGAGCTTGACCTGACTAGATGTTCTGCGAATGAGGGAGGAAAGTTGGTCTCTCTACGCTGGCCCTTTCTTGTGGGTCCCACTAGATCTTCCATCCTGGAGATCTGACTTGCCACACCCACTCCCAGGTGGGCTCTTTGCCTAGTTTTCTATTCTTTTCCCACCTCAGCCCTTGCTCCCCCGCCCCACGTGACTTGACTGACAGTTCAGCCTTGGCTCTGCCCAGCCACGATTAGCCCCGCCCATTCATTTGGGCTCCTCTCCCCACGTGACCCATCTCACCTGCTTCCATGGCCAACACAGTAATGTTGTGCCAGCCGGCGGTTTCACGGTCCAGCCCCTTGCCAGTCACGATGGCGCCAGTGTCCGCATCGATGTCGAAGATCTGCTCCAAATCCGAGTCTCGGTCGATGGCGTACCTGAGTCGGGGGCAGGGTTGGGCTGATCAAACGTGTCCCATGCCAGGAGCCTGAGCCCATGATCTCTCTAATTCACCCTACTCCAAGAGAGGGACCAACCCCTGGAGACACAGAGATGGAAAGTGACCTGGCTTAGTGTCCCCTTGGAGCTGTGCCTGCTGGATGTCAGGGGCCGGGGCATCCTGAGTCTGTTTCCTTGGATGGTCAGTGGGACTATGAACTTGTACCCTACAGATGTGGAGAGGGCTGGAGACCACGTTCCTGGTACACAGTCACAAATGTCTCTCTCTGCTTTCCTAAAATAGGAGACCTCAGATTTGGGTTTCACGGTGAGAGGGGGACTGAAGGGGCATTTGGGGTGGCAGAGGCGGCCGAGGACTGACTGTTCAGGGAAACGCAAAGGGTATAAAATGGCGCTGGAGGTGGGGAGAGGTACTTAGGACCAGGAGTTGGGGTTGTGAGAATTTTTAGCAGGAGAGAAGGTAGAGGCAGCTTAGAATGTGTCTGGAGCCATGTGGACCCCAGAACCAGGGCAGCTGAGCCAGTGCTGGGAGGGTCTGAGGCTGGCCCTGCTCCTCCAGGCTGCACAGCGCTTTTGCTAATCTACAGCTTTTCAGTTGCCGCGTGAAAAAGCCCTTTGTTCCGCCTTCTTCCCAGGCCTTTGTGCTTCGGCTCCAGGCCTGAAAGGCCCGTGTCCAACACATGTCTCAGGCGGCGGAGGCCCAGAGAGGCCCCGCCAGCGCCCGCCGCCACTTCCCGCACTGATAACACAGGCGGGGTGCCGTGGCTACACACAGACAAAGGCCTGGCATGCAGGCAAAGGCGCATTGTGCAGTCAGGATAAAGCAGCCAGGGAGGGAGGGAAACCCTTGCCTTTGCTCTTCCCTCAAACCCAGAGAGGGAAACTGAGGACCAGGGGAGCAATGGCTGCAGGGCTCAGGGCCTGGAAAGGTGGCCTTTGGAGAAGCCTATGCTGGTTTCATGATCAAAATCTCTCTGGATCTCAATTTCCCCTGTCTCTTCCACGGAGACAATGACAGCTGCACAGGTCTGTGCACACTGTGTGCATTTCCTGTCACTTCTGTGCCCGGTGTGACCTTGAACCAGTCTTCCATCCCCTTAGTCTGTTTATGTATCCAATTCAGAGCCACCTGGCACCCTGGTGTGGATTGGGTGAACTGAGGGGAGGGAATTTCCTGTTTGCTGTTGCGAGGGGGGAGGGGGGCGAAGGCATGTGGCAAACTGTAGAGGGATGTGCCACAGGCAGCGTGGATTTTTTCCCCCTTGATTTTATCTTTATTTCACGTGCTTTGGTGTTTTGTCTGCGTGCATGTCTGTGTGAGGGTGGAACTGGAGTTGCAGACAGGCGTGAGCCGAGTGGGTTGTTGGGAATTGAATCCAGGGCCTCTGGAAGTGCAGCCAGCGCTCTTAACCACTCTCTCTGGCCCCAGAGTGGATTTCTAAAAGCCTGTGAATGTGCCTTCGCTTTCGAGAGGTGGGGGTGGGGGAGGGCATTGGGTCTCTTCCCCTGCTATGCTCTACCTTACTCTCTTCTGACAAGGTCCAAACCCGAGCTTGCTGCACATGGCCACACGTGGGTTTTTCCATGGCTGTGGAGGATTTTGAGCTCTTCCCACCCTCCAGCCATTGCTGCTCCCTGTCCTGGATTGCTGAGTGTCCTGGCCAGGGTGCTGACCTGGAAGTTCAGACTCCAACTGACCCCCTTTCCCTGGCACGCATCGGACACTTCTGAGAGTACCCTTTGCCAGCCATCCTCTGCCCTACCCTGCCCTTTGGGACCTGAGCATCCAACAAAAGCCTCCTCTGGGTTACTGAGGGTTGTAAGAGAACGGGACCCTGCCAGAAATCCCATAAGCTGCTGTCATCACCCGGCTTTGCCGATGAGGGCACTGAGGCCGCCAGGATAAACTCTCTGAGGGCAGCTGTTGCAGGCTGCGTCACGCACTAGGCACGATTCTTCTTGCCAGGCTCTGAGTCTCAGCCTTGAGCTTATCTTCTCGAGGGAGCCTGTCTTTCTCTACAGGAAGGTGCGTGCGGATCAGCCGGGCTCCTCTCAGCTGAGGTGCAGTTACTCTGCTATGCACATAGACTGCGCCCACCCGGAGGTGGGACTCTAGACCCAGAATTCTTTGGGGCTGGCAGAACTAACCAAAGACAGCCTCAGTGGACAGAGCTTGTGTCTCCTTGGTCCTGTTCTGACCCTGGCATGTATTTGCAGGGGAGAGGGGTAAAACAAAACCCTGGGTGTTGCTCAGCTAAAAGGAATCCTGGAGAGCCCTGCCCCTTTGCAGATAGAGGGGTGGAATGGAGACAGGACTGAGGGGAGGTGGTTTGATATTTGTTATTGGAAGGGAATGAAGGCACGTGGCAAACTGTAGAGAGATGTGCCATGGGCGCTGTGAATTTTTATAATGTGTGTGTCTATGTTTTCCAATAAGCCATTTAAGCTTTGACCTCATCAATAAATTCATCCTTCGATGAGGTTAGCACCCCTACAATCCAATGCCCCCCTTCTTCTCCCCCTCTACTCTTTTTCTCTTCCCTTCCTGTCTCCCCCACTTCTCTCTCTCTCCGCCACCCCCATTCCTCTTTTGCCCCCCCCACTTCCTCCAGGTTTTTTTCCTTTTGTTCCTCTTAGAGGAGATGACAGAGGCTGGAGCCTAAGAATAGGCAGCTGTCCCCAAAGCCACGGGGTGGGGGCGCTACGGGGGAGCACCATTAAGTAGTTAAGACTTGAGCAACAGGCCTCAGCCCTGGCTGGCTGGCGTCTGGCAGTGGGAACCAGTGAGTGAGTGAGTGGGAGGGCGCCCTGTGTGGCAAGAACTGATGGCCAGGCAAGGAAGCCGGTTTACTTCCTGTGCATGCACAGGGCCATGGGTCCTGTCTGAGCTGTGTGCAGGAGTATATGCTGTGTGTGACTGGGAGTGGTGTGTGTGTGACAGTGTGTGTGTGTGTGACAGTGTGTGTGACAGTGTGTGTGTGTGTGACAGTGTGTGTGTGTGACAGTGTGTGTGTGACAGTGTGTGTAACAGTGTGTGACAGTGTGTGTGTATGTGTGTGACTGTGTGCGACACTGTGTGTATGTGACAGCGTGTGTGGCAGTGTTGTGACAGTATTGTGACAGTGTGTGTGACAGTATGTGTGAAAGTGTGTGTGTGACAGTATATGTGTGACATTGTGTGTGACAGTGTGTCTGTGACAGCGTGTGTGACAGTGTGCGACAGTGTGTGTGACAGTGTTTGTGACTGTGTGTGTGACAGCGTGTGTGGCAGTGTTGTGACAATATTGTGACAGTGTGTGTGATAGTGTGTGTGAAGTATGTGTGACAGTGTGACAGTATGTGTGTGACAGTGTGTGTGTGATGGTGTGTGTGTGACAGTGTGTGTGATAGTGTGTGTGTGACAGTGTGTGTGACAGCGTGTGTGACAGTGTTGTAACAGTGTTGTGACAGTGTGTGTGTGACAGCGTGTGTGACAGTGTTGTGACAGTGTGTGTGACAGCGTGTGTGACAGTGTTGTAACAGTGTTGTGATAGTGTGTGTGTGATGGTGTATGTGACAGTGTGTGTGTGACAGTGTGTGTGACAGCGTGTGTGACAGTGTGTGTGTGACAGTGTGTGTGTGACGGTGTATGTGACAGTGTGTTGAAGCTGGACCAGCAAAGGCTTGAGCATCCTTGGCTCCACTCTGGCTCTGTAACCAGGGCCTCCACCCCTAGACAAGTCCCTCCTTTGAGCCACGGTACTGTATCAGGTTCTCACTCAGGAGCCCATTTCATTTCCCCATTCTCGGAACTGATGGGCGTTCTGTCTGCTCACCTCAGGACTTTTGCCCTTTCCGTTCTTCCTCCCTGGAATGCCATCCCCACCTCTCACAATGTCTCCGCCCCCCAACCCCAGGAGCCTACCCACTCCATGCAAAGTGACCCCCTGTGACCCCAAAGCATCTTCACAGCTTCTATCAGTACTTAAGAACTGTTGATGCGGGCAGGATCCTGTCTTAGCACGTGCGACAGGGACCCTTCAGCCCCCTGAAGACCCTTCTCTGCTGCACACAGTCCAGCCCTGGCCTTGCTGCTGAGGTCTGAGCCCCACAGTCAGGGAACGGTGCCCTGGGGCTGCCCTTGGCTGAGTCCCCGGGCCTGGCTCAGAGCTGTGCAGAGGAAGCCGGGGGAATGTTTGCGGTGCTAAATTGGACCTGTCTCAAGCTCCCTGCGGGCTCTTCCACATCTGAGGCGCACCAGAGAAGGGGCCCAGCACAGGGAGATGAAGGGGGGTGAGACGCAGGTTTCAAAGTCTGTCCCTTCAGCAGGGATGAAAGAGGAGAGGGAATGGGGGAGAACGGAAAGCAAAGCAGAGAGGAAGGAGCTGTGGATGGGAGCACTGACCTGACTGACCGCCCCCCTCGTTCCCCCCCACTCCCCCCCACCCGTGATGCTTACACAAGCCGACCTGCTCTGGTCTCCAGTTTTCTGACAAACAGGGGTGACACTGCCCTTTCTGAAGAAGGCCAGCAGGAGGCCAAGCAGCATTTAAAGGCTGTGCCTGGTGCGGGGGAGGCAAGGGGCTATGGCTGTATCCTGGGCTTCTGCTTGAAAGGTGAGCGCCTACCCCATCTGTGAGGCCCTGGTGCCTTGCTCCTTTCTGTAAACTACAGCCACAGGCTCCTGACATCGCACAAACATTCCTCTACTAGAGTGCCCACCCTGACCAGACTTGGAAGCCCAGCTCAGGTCTATTTCCTCAACTCCAAGAATTCTCTGAGGCTGTCTCTCGGTCTGACAGGCTACGGTAGCTAAGTGAGATGGGATCTTTGCATGTCATAGGCTAAGCTGGCCTGGCGTGTGAGGTTGTGCAGGCCGGGCCTGGCATGGTTCTAAACAGGTCTGTAGATGATGGAGGACCCTCAGAACCGCACAATACAATCCTGTGAGGACAGAGGCAAGGAGGGCTAGCCAGGGCTCTCGCTGGTTTGGGCGGAGCTGTGACCACAGCTAGGGAGGGAGTACAGGGGGCGGGAGGAGGCTGGTTACATTTTAAAGTAAAGATTAGTATGTGGGTTTGGGGAGGGGCACGTGACCTAACGAAGGGCAGAAGAGCTCCTTGGAAAGGCTGACTCAAGAAAACAGGGGCCAGTTTTACTTGGTTTTGATCCTTCTGAACGTGGGGGTTGGGGTGTCCAGTGAGACCTGAGGTGGGTTAGAGAGAGGAGGAAGTGATCAGAGAGCTCCTCCGGCAGTCTGGGCACTGACTCCATTTTGGTCCCTGTCTTGCCTGGAACTGCTCCCTCTCTGCTTCCTGGGCTCTTTGGCTCCCAGTATCTCCCTTCCTCCCCACTGCTCTCAGTCTGCTGGGGTGGTGCATGGCAGGACAGCAGGCAGCAGGCGTGGCCCCGGGCGGGGGTCTCACCGGACGGGCCGGTTGGCGGCGTCGGGGTCCCGCGCCGTCACCACGCCGACCAGGGAGCCCACCTGCGCGTCCTCCTGCACCTCCAGTAGGCCGGAGGGTGGCCGGAACTCGGGGGGCTCATCCACATCGGTCACGGCCACGCGCACGATTGCCTGGTCTCGGAATGTGCCCAGGTCGGCGAAGCGGGGGTCCACAAACTTGTTGAGGGCTTCCAGTACCACTGTGTGGACCTGCTGAGACTCGAAGTCCAGGTGCTGGGGGAGGCGGAGAGGGGCGGGGTCAGTGACGGGGCTGATGGGTGATGGCATTGTCAGAAGAGGGGACACAGCCGGTCTGCAGCCAAGGTCACCCACGACTGGCTCAGCCCACCGTAGTGCTAGCTGTTAGAGGCCCAGACCAACGCTTTCCGGTGTTAGAGGGGCTCCTAGGGAACTGTTTCTGCCTAGAAACACACGGGCATCACTTTAAAAGGTGCCTGTCCCCAGGTTTCTTCCACTCATTCCGTTTTCAGCAGTCACTCCGTTTAATAGCATCTTAGGAGCGATTTTCTTTTACCTATGAGGAAATCGGGGCCAGAAAGGGGCAGCAACACCTTGAGCAGGTCAAGCCAGAATGGCTCCCAAAGAGACGTGGGGACACAGATTTGAAGTATGAAGCCCTGACTTCTAGTCATGGCCGTCTGCAGCCAGTTGTGAGGTGATTATGGACAAACAGACCTTTTCAGCTTTGGGCAAGCGAATGAGGCTTCCCAACGAAAGAGAGCACCTTGGCCCTGAGCTTGGCTCTAGCCTTCCTGCAAAGATGAACTCAATGGCACAGCTTTCGTCACTATGGTCACGTGGTGGTGTCACACGGGGCTCCTTCCTCAACAGCCCCGAGTCCCCTCTTTCTCTGTCTCTTTGCCTGAGAAATCAGGATGTAAGGAATTGGGTGCTGGCCTAGGAATAAGTGATGGCTTCCAAAGCCAGACCACACATCGGGCGGGGCTCGCCAGGCTCCGGAGACACCTCAGGTGACCCCTGGAGCCACCAGACACCTCAGGTGCCCACTGGAGCCACCAGACGGCAGACGGTGGGGATGAGAGAAAATTAGCATCAGAGACGAGTTCCGGTGCTGTGGGCTCTAGAAAACTGGAGTGCTCTGGGCTCTCTGGGTCCCCCATCCCCCTTTTGTGACAGGGGCCCTGTCTTACAGTTGGGGCACATGAGGATCAAAAAAACCTGAAAGCCAACTGGATTTACAGCCAGAGCCCTGAACTTGTGTACCTACTGGGCTGTCCCAGTTGAGTGACTTTGGCAGGGCACGACCTCTCGGGGGCACACAGAGGTCTGCAACACCATGTGGGCCAGGGCAGGGGAGTCAGGCCTTCCACTGGGGAGCATGTTTGAAGCCATAGCCCTCAATGCTCGGCATCCTGAATGGTTGCAGCCATGGCCAAGTCCAGGAAGACAGTCCTGCACAACCTTGGGTAGATCACTTATCTCCTCTCAGCCTCGTTTTATCTCTCGTGAACTGGGAATGAGACACCAAGCCCTCAACCCTGGAGGGGGAAGGTGGGGTCCCCTCACTGCCACAGCTGGCCCTGGCACCTGCCTTCCCACCCTCCCCAAGGCAGCCTGTACCTTCTGCACCACTATGATGGCCTCCTGAGTGTCGCTGTCCGTGGTGACCTTGAATGCGTCTCCTCCACTGCCACTCTCTTCTCTCAGGTGATAAGTCATGTCTGTGTTCTCGCCCACATCTGAGTCCTCCGCCTTCACTCGGCCCACGGCCGTGCCGATGGGCGCTGACTCCTGTATGCTGAACTGGTACATCTCTGTGGGGGACATGCCAGGAGGTTGGCCCAGGCCTTTGCCAGAGCTGAGGAGAGGAGGAGGGGCCTGGGTGTGCCGGGGTGGGGTTGGATCTACAAGGGCATGGTTCCCTGGCCAGGTGGGAATTACAGACTGCAATGTCCCTGTCCTCTGAAGAAGTGCAGAAGTCTCTTGCTCCAACCCAGGCTTCCTGGGTGATGGTATGGGGCCAACCCTGCTATCTTTTTTTTTTTTTTTTTTTTGGTTCTTTTTTTTTTCGGAGCTGGGGACCGAACCCAGGGGCCTTGCGCTTCCTAGGCAAGCGCTCTACCACTGAGCTAAATCCCCAACCCCCAACCCTGCTATCTTTGAGGTCTGTTTCTTCACCTGCCCAACAAGGGGGAGAGAGGGACTTACAATGAAGGTTCAGTATCTGGAGCCTGTACCTCTGAGCTTTAGTTCCCTCATCTGTGAAATGGGAGGAACACCCTCCTCACAGCAGTGTTGCTATGACAACATAGATGCCGCTGTCTGTGAGGTATAGAGTACCATGTACTGGAGTACACAGAAGTGACTGGCTTCTCATACTGATGGCCTCTGTGTCACCCCTGAGAACCTCTGATGTCCCAGACAGTGTACAGTATAAGAGGGCAGTGCCTCGCTGAGAAAGGGGGGAGGGCATGAGCCTGAGGCGGCAATAGCTGGGGAAACACGTCCCAGACAGAGGAGACAGCAGGTGCGAGCACTCTGGAGCGAACACTATCTGGCAGGGGTGACCCCATGAGTGAAGGGGAGACAGATGACGTGCCAGCAGCATTCTGCCTTCTGATCAGAGCCAACGTCAAGGTGAGAGGGCCCGGATGAATGATGTTCAGCCTAGGTGAAGTTTGGGAGTTGGCTTCTTGGTGTCACCAAATGCCTGGGGACCTCTGTGTGGGGTGACTACCTCTTTCTCATGTTCACACAGCAACCTGGAGAGGATTCTTGCTCTGATCTCACCATAGCTCCCCAATGCCCTTGGGACTCTCCCTGCATCTTCAGCTGCTCCTTTCTCTCCCAGGCCCCCAAGAACATTCTATCAGGTGCTACTGTCTTTCAAATTCTCTCCTATCTGGGCTGAGTTCGTGCTGTGGGAGACAGGGGGCATGGCTGTCAGTCGCCAAGTGCAGCAAGTTGTCTCCTGAGTGGGCTGTGTTGGTGAGCGACACAGCCTGCCCCACAACATGCAGAGTATTGGTAGCTAAGGAGGAAAGGAATAAAAGCCAGCTGCAGTTACAAATGGCAGTCTCCAGATTCTTCCAAAGAGTCTGAAAGCATCCGGTGTTGGTGGGGATGTGGTACAAGGGGCACGCACATTGATTCACGAGGAAACACTTCCCGGCAACACTAGAGAAGTGTTTGCGCATGGCCACTGGGAAACACGGGCAACTAGGTTCAAAGTGCACAAGT
Source organism: Rattus rattus (assembly GCF_011064425.1). Classification (NCBI taxonomy): domain Eukaryota; kingdom Metazoa; phylum Chordata; class Mammalia; order Rodentia; family Muridae; genus Rattus; species Rattus rattus. The sequence goes on along the minus strand of NC_046158.1, from coordinate 152,816,383 downwards.
TCAAAGCTGCCTGGTGTCTGACAGGATAGATCCGTGGTGAATACCATACAGCAAGGAAAAGGAGCACGGCTAGAAGAAACAACCTGAGATTGGGAACAGAATTTTGAAAGTCAAAGGCACACACGGCGCTTTATACCATATGACTTCACATATCCGAGGTTCACAACGGGGCCGACTTAGAGTGTTTGACGATATGTAGAGATGAGATCGGACTCTCAGAAAAGTGTAGAAGGGAGTGTTGGCTGGTACTGTTGGAGAGGGAAGATACTGGGGAAGGCACACGGGGGATTCTGGGACCTGCTGGTAGGGCTCATGGCCTTTCTATTTTCTGCCTGTCTTTATAGTCACAATAAAGGAACAAGGACAGGAGGGAAGGAAAGAAGGGAAGGAGGGAGAGATAGAAGGAAGAAGAGGAGGAAGGAATGCATGTAGCAGCTTTTCTGGTTGGATCTCCTCTTTGCTCTGCCCCTCATGCACAGCCTACTGCCCAGAGCCTGTTACTGATGGCTGGCCTCGAGTTTTCCCTTTGGGAACCAGAGTGCTGTGGCCTGCCTGCCTGCCTGCCTGCCTCTGGGCCCGGTGTCATTATCCTGTGCTGGGGCACACCCCGTGCTGAATGGCTGAGGTGGTAGGCAGCTGTGAGCTCAGCTAAGGGATTGGATTCGCTTATCTTGTGGGGGTCAGTCCCCTGTGGCAGGGCCTAATATGAGAGCAGCAGACCTCGGGTAATGACTCGCCTGATAGCAATCAGCCGACTCTCGGTGGCATTCCGTCTCTGCCAGCTGCAGCTTTGCAGTGCTGGCGGGGCCTGAGCCTGGGCCAGCCTGCCCCGGCGAGCCAGGCGAGGGCCTGATCCAGAGAGGGCCCCTATCCCAACTTGTGCCCGAAGAGGCAGGCCTCCCAAATCATCAGCACAGATCAGTAGCCTCCAGGCTCCAGGAAGAGAGAGACCTTGTCCTCAGACTCAGCTTCCCTGGGCTTAACTATGGGTGTCCCTTTGCCTGGGGCAGTGGCTGTGAACCTTCAACCCATCTTTACAAGCTTGGGTCATGGATCCAGCAGTAGCTAAGAGGCCCTGACGTCCACCAAGAGGAAAAACAGGTTGGTAGAGTGAGCAGGAGCTTCTCATATGGGGAAGCCACAGCAATCCTTCTGTCTGTAAAAACAGACTGGCCAGGGTTTCCCTCTGTGAGAGGCAGACTTGAGGGACAACAGGGTGAGTGGGGACACAGGAACACCCATATGGCAGTCTCCCTTCAGTCAGGAAGCTTCAAGGGAAGCAGGGCCGGTAGGTGCTCATGCAGAGTGATAGAAAGGTACACACTCGTAGCCCTCCTTACTTTGTGGGAAGCGGGGTGGGTTGTCGTTGACGTCGGTAACCACGATGGTCACCGTAGTGGAGCCTGAGAGGCCGCCCAGCTGGCCTGCCATGTCCGTGGCTTGGATTACCACCTCGTAGCGTTCCTGGCTCTCACGGTCGAGGTCAGGCACTGCTGTCCGGATCACACCTGTGGGCAAGGGAGAGTGGGGACATGGTGGCAGACTCTGGTGGGGCTAAAGCATGCCTCAGTCATGCTTGGCTGTGTATTGAAGGTCAAGAGAGAGACATGGGTGCAAAAGTAACATGTGGGGTGGTGGTTTGAGGATAGCTCCCAAAGGTTATCTATTTTCATGTGTGGTCCCACTTGGTGGAACTGTTTGGGAAGAATTAGGAGGCGTGGCCTTGTTGAAGGAGGTGTGGCCTTGTTGGAGGAGGCGTGGCCTTGTTGGAGGAGGCGTGGCCTTGTTGGAGGAGGTGTGTTACAGGCTTTGAGGTTTCGAAAATACAAGTCATTCCCAGTTAGTTTTCTGCTTCTGTTTATGAACCAGATGAGCTCTCAGCTACTACTCCACGCCATGTCTGCCTGCCTGCTGCTGCTATGGTTCTTACCATGATGGGCATGGACTCTAACCGTCTGGAGCTGTGAGTCCCAATTAAATGCTCGGGGTGGGGGTTGTTTGACAGGGTCTCTCTAGATAGCCCTGGCTGCCCTGGACCTCACTATGTAGACCAAGCTGGCCTCGAACTCACATAAATCCACCTGCCTCTGCCTCCTGAGTGCTGGGATTAATGGTGTACACCGCCATGCCTGGCGAAATGTTTTTCTTGTATAGATTGCCTCGGTAGCTAACGTGGGTGGCCACTGGGCCCCCAGAGATCATCGGCCAGTGCACACTTGAATACAGACCCTTCACACCCCTCTCACATGCACACTCCCACACTGGACAGTCACAAACAGGTGAATTCTCTCCACCTTTTCCCTCACACAGACACGCCTCTATACACTAACACCCTGCCACACGTGTGCACACAGTGCCCCGTATAGACTTGTGCTTCAAACAAAAGACTCCTTGCTTCACTGAGAGGAAGCCTGTGGACCAGAATTCACCCAGGGTATCCTCCCTGGGTAGCCAGTCCCACAGTGAGTCTTGGCTTCCCCCAGGATCTGTTATGAGCAGGTGTCACCTGACTCGTCGGTGACCTGTGGTAGCAAGCAGTTGCTTAGAATGTTTAAAATTTAGGCAAGAGTCGCTGAGGGGTCACATTTGCCTGTGCACAGGTGTATACCTCATGCACAGGGACTGCAGTCACACACGCCTGTTCACGTGTGCTCCAGACCTCCCCCATAGCAAAACCGTGGGTTCTCTGTCCAGGCCACAGAGAAGAACTGAGTAGACTTCTTCCAAGCTACCCTTAGTGTAGAAGCAGAAATTCGAATGCTGAAGTTTACCTCTGAGGAGAAGGTGGCTGGGCTGGGCTGGGCCGGGCCTTGTGTCCTTCTTGTAAGAGCCCCAGTGTGGAGGTTGCTGAGGCAAGCAGAGCCTCTCCTGATGCCCCCTCCAACTTGCCAAGCACAGGTGGTGACAGGTGGTGCCTGGTTCTGAGCACCAGGTGGAGTTATGCACCGGCAGCCCCAGGATGCGCCCCATAAAACCTGTGCTCTGACTCCTGATGTCCTCAAGTCCCTAGATTCCAGTAAAGGTAATGGGACAGGCTGGTGTGTGTGTGTGTGTGTGTGTGTGTGTGTGTGTGTGTGTGGTGTGGTGTGTGAAAGTATATGTGTATAGTGTGTGTGTGTGTATAGTGTGTATGTGTGTGTGGTCTGTGGTATGTGTATTTGTGTGGTATATATGTGTAATATGTATATGTGCATAGTATGTGGTGTCTGTATAGTATGTTTGTGATATGCATTGTATGTGTGCTATGTGTGATGCATGTGTGGTGTGTATTGCGTTGTATGTATGCTATGTGTGATGCATGTGTGGTGTGTATTGTGTTGTATGTATGCTATGTGTGATGCATGTGTGGTGTGTATTGTGTTGTATGTATGCTATGTGTGATGCATGTGTGGTGTGTATTGTGTTGTATGTATGCTATGTGTGATACATGTCTGCTGTGTATTGTGTTGTATGTATGCTATATGTGATGCGTGTCTGGTATGTACTGTGTTGTATGTATGGTATGTGTGTGGTGTGACTTGTGGGTAGGCACTGGGGTTCAGTGCTCAGGATGATTTGCTTTTGTGATCGAAGGAGGAGGAAGGAAAGAACACAAGGGAAGAGAGGAAGGGAGGGAGAGAAGCCAAGGATCCTGGGGACAAAGAGAGACCCAGGGAGGGACAGCAAGAAAGACTAGGGGAGAGAGACATTTGGGTGGGGGGGAAGGCTTCTTGTGACAAAAAAAAGAGAAAGGAAGTGGGGGAAGCCAGAACCAGAGAGAAGAGAGAGGGAGACAGAGAGAGGAAGGAGGATGATATTTGTCAGAGCCAGAGGGAGTGGCCAATGCTGGCAGCCAAGGAGCAGGGACAAATGGTAAACAGATATGGTGGCCATGAGGCCAGCAGGCGAGGTCCAAGGCAGGAAGGCAGGGAAGAGGGCTGGCTTTGTTGTTGTTCTGAGAGAGGGTCTCATGTATGTCAGTCTGATCTTGAACTCCCGATCCTCCTGCCTCTAAGTCCGAGTGTGCTTGGAGTACAGAGATGTGCACTAGGCTCAGCAGGGAGCTCACTAGCTGGACACTCACAGGCCATTTTACATCTAGGGCTACACCGAATGATTGTCTCTCAGAGCTCAGCATCCCGGCTCTGAGTGGAGACTAGAGCACAAGTCTGGTTCCACCTGAGTGGGAGTGGAAAGGGGCTCATGCAGCTGGCTTCCCTGTTGTCCCCACCACTTCCAGCTCCAGAGCAACTGGAGACATGGTACCTCAGGAGCCTCTGGAAACTCTGGAGTGGGCGACAGGGCCCATGTGGACTCTGGACCTTGTCCTGAGTCATACACTATGCGAAGTTGCTATGGTGATAGTTTCTGATGAAACACATTGCCCAGTACACACAACCCTGGACCATCCCTGCTCACCGACTCTGGCCCTGGGCATGGGATGTGCTCTGACTTAGGGGACAAGTTGGAGGCCTGTTTAGCCTTGAACGATGAGGTCTTTTCTCTAAGACTCCTGAGGCCCCTGCACATTGAAGCAGGATGAAAGAAGGGACTTGGGGGTGGGGGAGAGGCCCAGCTGAGTCAGCCTTCAGCTGCCTGACAGCCAAGGGCTGTCCCACAAATCCCTTCCCCCAGAGAAGCGCCCAGTCAGTCACGGCTGTGACAGAAAATAAACCATTGCTCCATGAAGTTTGGGCTAGCTTGGTACTTAGCCTTATGTAACTAGTAGGGAAATCTGGTTAGCCTTATGTAACTAGTAGGGAAATCTGGTTAGCTTAGCTCTCCTGAGCTGCCTGGGTCTGGGCTAATTCATGCAGCTGCATCAGAGTGGAGAGTCATTTGGCTGAGAGGTTCCAATGACCTCATACTCCCTCTGTCTGCTGGGACACACGGGCTCCCGCTCCCTCCAGTCAACTGCCACCCTTCTGTGAGGTCTCAGACTGTGCTGTGCAAAGCCATGGGCTGGTGGGATGGCTCAGCAGGTGTAGGAGCCTGCCTCCGAGCCTCATGGTCCAAGTTCTGTTCCCCACATGGTAGAAAGAGAGAACCCGGCCTCTCACGCCCACACTCTGACCTCTACATGTATGCCTACAGGCATGCACAAGGTAGCGAAAGGCCTCTTAAGAACTAATCATGCCATCTACACGAATCTGTATGTAGATGGTTCTGTCACTTTCTATGGGGCCAAAGCAAACCACCGGATTCAAGGGTGGGGGAAGCGGGCTGACTCCACCCCTCAGTCATTAGAGGAGAGAGGGGTGAGGGCATCGAGCCACACTGCAGTGGGCCTTCTGTATCTGCTTTAGCAGCGTTCAAATTTGCAGATTCATCCTCTTTGGAAACAGCCAACCACATATGGAAGACATGAGAGAGATCACTGCGCCTGCGCTGAGCGCCCAGTGCTTTCCCCTCAGTGCTATTCCTCGGGCAAGAGAGAGAGACGCCGATTTCCTACATTCACTTCATGTGCAGTGTCCTTAGTCCTTTGGGGACGATTTAGAGCACATGAAAGGGTGGTGTGAGGTAACATCCTGGTACCACGCCACCTTACGCCCCAACAGCCTTGGAGTCCCGGAGCCAATCCCCAACAGATACCGAGAGGTGCAAGTCCTGAGTGCTAGGGCACCGGGAGGAGGGTGGAGGAGGGAACACAATTCCCAAATCATGATCAAATCCCATGATCTTGTCCATTTGCTTGACACTTGCTGAGGGTCTGTGATATGCTGGGCGTGCATAGCATCCGATATGAGGAGCATGAAAAGGACCGACTTGGAGGCTGGAAAGATGGCTCAGTGGTTAAGAGCCCTGACTGCTCTTCCAGAGGTCCTGAGTTCAAATCCCACCCAGCAACCACATGGTGACTCACAACCATCTGTAATGGGATCTAATGGCTTCTTCTGGTGTGTCTTAAGATAATGACAGTGAACTTACATAAAACAAATATTTTTTAAGAAGTACTGACATGGGCCAGTCAGTCACGGGCGTGGCTACACACCCACCTGACTTTGGGCAAGATCTTGGGGTTTATCTGAATCTGTTCCCGGTTCCATAGTACGTGATGGGGTCTCATGGGTTCTTGCCAGGATGCAGAATTACCCAGGAAGTAGGAGGATTTGCTTGATTATGTCAGTTGATCTAAGAAAGCTGGCCTTAATTATGGGCGGGACCATTCCTGTACTGAGTGGAATGGGAGAGGGAGCAAAGGCGCACTAACCCTCTTCCCATTCTCAGGTGAAAGATTGGGGATGCGACTGGCTTCATCTAGCCTGCTGCTCGGCTTCCTGCTGTGATGGACGGCCAATCAGAGTAAACCTTTCCGGACTAAGTCTTTCCCCAGGGCATTTTATCATGGCCAGAGAAAAGAGATGAGGACACCTGCCCTGGGGGCTGCAGAGGCGTAAGTGAGGCAGGGCTGCTAGGAGCTCACTTTTTAAAAATTGTTTTTGTGTATGTGTGTATGTATGGTGTGTGTGTGTGTATGTATGGTGTGTGTGTGTGTATATATGGTATGTATATGTATGCATGTGTATGTATGGTGTGTGTGTATAGTGTGTGTGTATATATGGTATGTGTATGTATGTATATGTGTGTATATGGTGTGTATATATGTGTGCATGTATGTATGGTGAATGGTGTGTGTGTTTGTGTGTGTGTATGTATGGTATGTGTGTATGTGTGTGTATGATGTGTATGTGTATGGTGTATGGTGTGTGTGTGTGTGTGTGCGTGTGTCTTACTTTGAATGAGATGTTCTCATAAGTCTCAGGCATTTGAATACTTAGTCGCCAGTTGGTGGCTGTTTGGGGAAGAATTAGGGGATGTCACAAAGGGTGGCTTTGAGGTTCCAGAAGAGTCTCAGCCTTTTGAATGTGCTCTCTTACTTTGGCTTGGCCAATGTGGAGCCCAACCCTCTGGAACCATTGGCCCAAATGAACCACTCCTATGATAAGTTTCCTCATCATGGTGCTTTCTCACAGCATTGGAAGAGTGGCTAAGACAGCCTACTTGTGGGTGTGGGCACGCACGTGCCACATGCACTTTTTGAGTGTCCATCCCTCACCTTCCTTCTTGCTTGAGACAGCGTCTCCTACTGACTGCTTCACACCCTAAGCGTTGACCTGCAAGCTTATGGACGTTCTCCTGTCTCTGCTTCTCATCTCACCTTAGGATGCTGAGGTTACACGCATGCATGTGTATATACACATACATGTACATACACACACTAACACACATGTGCACACACATACACACTTACACACACGTGCACACATACACCCATGAATGCATGTGTGCACACACACAAACACATACACACATGCGCACTCATACCTGCAAATGCATTAGCATATACACAACATGTGCACACGAGCACACGAATGCACACACACACACACACACTACTACTACTCCACTTAGCCTTCTGTGGTTCTAGGGATCATCCCTTCGGCCTCAGCTCCCACATTTCAGCTGCTCCTTGCGCTTTTATTTATTTTATTTATTTTATTTTATTGTATCCTGGATTGGGCACTCCTATGGACAAGCCCCAGGGTGTGGAGATCCAGGCTGGTCTTTTGTCAGCCTAAAGATATCTCCAGGGCTTGGGGTGAAGTACTCAGTTAGCACTCAGACTGCTCAAGTGGCCTCTTCTGCCTCCTTCCTGCCCTCCTTACCCAGATGTCTGTTCCTAGTTTCTGTCAGAAGAAAAATCTACAAGGGTACGTACAAGTGGAGCTGACTTCACCACGTCAACCCCAGGACCCAGCACACAGCACAGCAGATGCTTAGCAAGTCTGAGTTGAATCCCCTCGAGGACCAATGGCCATCCCTGGCACAGGTGTGACTTTTTAGTCAAGATCATGCCATCTCGGAGGGAGTCTCTCGGTTCATGCTGAGGTGGTGCTAGGCAGGGGCTGGCATTTATAACCTGGCTGTGGTACTCATTGCCTCGTTCTCACCCAGAGTGCCCAGATCCAGTTGTCTTTGCCAACCCCTCCATCTCCTCCAGATGCTGCAGAAGGGGCCCTGGAGCCTGTGTGATGCCTCATTAGCCCGAAAATGCCATCCCTGTCGCCCCTGTGGGGGGCTGGCTGTCAGGCCTGGCCTTTAAAACACACAAGTTAATTCCTCCTCTGGCACTCGGCCCTGTGGCGCAGCCCCTCCTCCTTCCTCTCACACCTTCCTCTCAGGCCTCTCTGCGGCTCTGCTCCCTGCTAGCTGCGCAGCGAGAACAGACTGTACCTCGCAGTGGCAGCTAAATATAGCCCCACATCGGCGGAATATTCCTGGCTAGGGAAATGGAGCTGGGGCTGGCAGTGGTGCCAGGGTGGCTGTGATAGTGAGGACTGGGGTACCTGGGGTACCATAGGGAAGATCCAAAGCATCCTGGGAAATGACAGAGTAGACTCTTTCAGATCCAGCAGTGGAGAGTCCAACAAGGACCCCGCTGGGACTACCCAACCCAATTTGAAAGGACTCCCTTTTCTGGTTTCCGAGAGACTGTTTCTGCTTCTCTGGGCCTGTGGACCTCTCACTGGTCACTCCCTCTGACCCTTCTGAGCAGTGGGTGGTGCCCCTCAGAAAGCAGAAGCCTCCTCAAGCTCATGGAGTCTAACCTTTCACCTGTCTGTCCTTGCCACCTCTCAAGATTCAATCTTGGCTCTCCTACCCTCCGCCCCACCAAAAAAAAAAACCATAATCTTACTCTGGCCTGTCACTACGCAGCTCAGGCTGGTTTCAAACTCCTAGGGATCCCTGCAGCCCGGGCTGTGCTGAGCACATTATACACTCCTTGACCTCGGGACAGCACCGCGGATCCCTAGAAGTCCCCAACTGCATCCGTGTTCCAAGGTCACAGAAAAGCCTGCTCCAGTTTCTGCAGCTCCGTCTAATCCTTTACCCTCCTTGCTTGAACCCACGGGCATCCTGCGTTACGCTTTAATCAGCCTGTGCTTGTTTTCTTTCTCCAGCAGAACCTCTGGGAGGGCAGTCTCGGATAAGCTGCTGCTGTTTCCTGAGCGCTCAGCGCATGCTCAGGCCTGTAGTAGCCACAGCGCATGCTCAGGCCCGTAGTAGCCACTCAGTTAGTATCTGAATGAACCAAGGTGGTCTCGCCCTGCATTGCTACATGCTCATGAGTAACGGGCAGCGGGGGAGGGGGGTTTGGGGAGGAGGGACTGAAGCTGGAGATGCAGAGAGAAAAAGGGGTATGCCAAGCTCTTGCAAGGGCAGGCTGGAGCCCCTGGTTCCTCCCTCACGCTAGTCTCCCATAGTTATGGCAGGATTTCCGAAGCCTTGGTCAGTCTTGGATCTCTGTGTTCATGATTCAGATGGATGGCTGAAACTTCTAGAAGCTTCTTCCCACCTCTCCCCTCATAATGAGGGCACAGTGAAAGCTGGGTTTTTATTTTAAAGTACTTTACTTTTATTTCCTCTGTGAGAATGCTTGCCCGTGAGTACGAAGGTGTGCTATGTGCATACAGTGCCTGTGAAAGCCAGAAAAGGAAGTCAGATCCCTGGAACTGGAGTTACAGATAGCTGTAAGGCCATGTGGTGCTGGGGTCTGAACTTGGGTCCTCAGCCAATGCTCTTAATTGCTGCACCATCTCTCCGGTGCCTGATGTTGGATTTTTTTTTAGCTCTGCTCCAGCCCCCGGGACATGTTAGTTAACCCCCGGGACACGCTGGTCAACCCCTCTCCTGTAGAGCTCTCTTAATTTGCTTCCCCTTGTTTCCATGGGAGGCACACAGACTGAGCATAGGAAACTAGGGTAAGGGAAGATTCAGCGTCTCCAGTCTGCCTAGTGTCTGCTCCTTGCAGGATCTCACGGCAGCTCCTTCTCTTTCTTTAGCATCTCGACACACTCATTCCCAACCCTGCATCTACTTCAGTGTCCTAACTAGCCAGGCGTTGAGGCATCCGTGCAGGTATTAGGCAAGCACCAACTTTTGACTCTTGTCTTTGGGGCCTCTGTGCCGGACACCTAGGCTCTGGGGCCTCTCTGCCGCCAATTCCTGTCTCAGAGCTGAGCTCACTTGATGCCACCCGAGGGATCTTGTTAAAATGAAAACCCGAGCATGTCACTTCCCAGCTCAGAAGTCATCAATGAATCCACAGCGTCAGTGAGGAGGGGCAAACCTGGGCACCACAATCCAAGGGTGGGGAGGGTAATCCGGTACCTCTAGGTATTATCTGTTGACATTCCAAATGCATGCGCTCTGTGACCCTGCATTTCCACGTCCTGGAAATTACCCTGCTGATACACTCACACCGGCACAAAATGATGGATGTGCGAGGTTATTCGAGGCAGCGCTGTTCGTTGTAGCAAATGATTGGAAACAGGGTATATGCCCATCAGGAGGGGACTACTGAGATAAATTTCAGTATATCCATAACAGGCATTAAATAAAAGAATGAGGGCGCTCTTTATGGACCGATATGGAGCCATCTCCAAGATGTATTGTTAAGCCAAGGCAGCAGCTATGGGTAAGGTGTGTTTATAGTTACCTCACAAGCAAAGCAAAGGAGACAAACGCACACGCCCCATTTCCTTGTACACGCATAGCACAGCTCTGCAAATATCCACCAGAAAATTACATCGGTTGCCTTGGGGACACAGGTAGGGTGGCTTGGGGACCAGAGGAGGTGACAGATTGCTGCTAAATACTCGTCTGAACTTTTTGAATTTTGAACCGCGAGATGTTCTATCTATTTAAAAAAAAAAAAAAAGACTTAATGTTTCTCAAGCAAAGGAGTCTGAGATTGTCCAGGTTGTACATAGCGGCCGCTACCTGTGGGGCTGCGGCAGCTGGGGACGGGGAGTGAAGCACTCTCTCCTAATGTTTCTTTAATGTTTGAGTGTTTTCCTGAAATGTATTGCTTTTTGCAAGGAGGAGAGAATAATGAAGATATTATGTGTAAGAGAACACAATTAAACTGAGCTCATAGACTAGATTCCTCCCTCTCCTCCCCAAACCGAACCAAACAAACACATGAGCAAAAAAAAAAACCCAAAAAACCCAAAGCCAAATCCATCACACACACCCCCACACACACTGTCCATAGATTCAACTTGAGTTCCCGAGCACTGCCAGTCTGGTCACGTGCAGCCCCATCTCCCCACCCCTAGCTTTCCCCTGCACCATGCCCTCTTCCTGGGTGCTTTTTGTCCTCTCCATCTGATGTCTTGTACCTCAGTGCTAAACAGCCCAGCAAATCCTACCCCTTCGGTTCCGAGGACCACACATGGCATCGGATAACTACCTCATTTTCCTCCTATCCCAGGGGCAGTGACAACATCCTGCGGAATCATTGTCAGCAGCTCTCCCAGCTGTGTGACCTCAGCTTCGTCATCTGCCTCTCTGAGCCTCTCTGTCTTCACTGACCCTCTCCCAGGCACCCCAGAGGATCATGAGGGTCTAAGCTCAGAGTGAATGAAGAAGGGGATGGTGAGTGCTTCACTGTCACTCGCTTGGTGGTGCCTATGCGTGTGAGGGGTAAATAAGGAAATATCACTTCATCTTTCCATCAGATCAGCACCTACCAAGGGGGCAGAGCATAATCCCTGCTTCAGAGGAGCTCCTCCCAGAACACACCTGTGATTCCGTAACACACCGGGATTGGTTTAGTCCCAAGGTCAAGGACCCAAGTTTAGATACATGAGGTCTTTACAGGGTGTAGACGACTGTGCCTCCTGCCTTTCCCTTTTACTTCTTTTCTTGCAGGAGGCTCCCCCCATGTTTCCCTGCTCCCTCCTCTCCTTGTGGGGCCGTCCACCTTTCCACAACCCCAGAGTCTCTTTCTTGGAACCCAAGACACGCTCTTCATTTCCTCAGCATTGCTGGGTCAGCAAGCTCAGTGGTCTGCCTGGGCAGTACAAATCTGACCCCGCCCCCTGCCCCAGCCCCACCCCTCACCTGTCTTGGGGTCCACTGTGAAGTGGTGCTCGCCGTCCAGGACGCTGTACACCAGCCGGGCACTGCTGCCGTAAGTGGGGTCATCTGCATCAGAGGCCATCACCTGCATCACGGACGTGCCTGGGCCCGGGGGACCAAGCAAGACAATGGTCATACAGAGGTCACCTGAGACCTTGCAGCCCTGTCCCCTCCCTGTCTTAGGGAAGCCATGAGAATAAGAGACCCTTTGGGAATCTACTAGAGGTCACTGGACACCCACTTCACGGCCCTGTTCTCAAACTGAGGCCCAACCTGCTTCCTGTTCCATGGACTTCCTAGAGATGCAGATGGCCATGGAGTCATAGCTGGGTTCAAGTACTCCTTGGTTCCCAGATGTAAGGGAATCTCAGTTTCTCCTCCAAAATGGGCAGGATGCCAGTCCTTGGTCTACAGGGCAAGTGGGAGAATAGATTTGACATTCCCAGTACCTCGCAGCTAAGGGCAGTCCCTCAAAGGCAGACGCAGGGATCACAGTCATTATATAGTTATGAGGCAAAGTCAGAGCTGGGACTGGAAAGGCCCCTGGGGGCTTTTAGTCACCCCAGCCCCTCTGGATTCATTTTGGACTCTGCCACCTGTCTTCCGTCTCTGCAGCAGACAACCAAGCTCACTAGGCCTCAGACGCTGCTATCTCCTGGCCCCCAGGCAGGAGGATGGCAGTGGTCAGCTTCCTTTTGGAAAATGATTAGCTGTAGGCCACGATGCCCTCTTGCCCCTCCCCCCTGATGCCCAGACAGCGCTGCCCCCCTCAAGCCCGCACACACTTTTCCTCATGCTCTGCACGTAGGCTGCTGGGGAGAGCATAAATTGGATAAAAGTCCATCAAACAGCGGCAATTAAGTTATTGATTTTCGACGCTGCCTCATTAAACTGGGAGCTTCTCCCGGCCTGTCCCAGAGATGGCTCTAATTTGACATCATGTTCAATTTGACGAAAGCAGGGCTTGGGACGTGAGACTGGACCGGTGGGGGAGGGGCAGACTGAAGGTCTATGGGAGCCTTTCTAGAAAAAAAAAGGTGTGTGGGAGGGGTAGGGAGGGAGATGGAGGATTCAGAGAGAGAGTTTAGGGGGCTCAGGACAAGACCCAAAGGGGAGGAGCCTGAGATCCTATATCTAGGTGATGTCCTCAGCTGGATGCCCTGCTGGGGACCTAGTGAGACCCTCCTGGGGCTGATCTGGGCTCTCTGGGCCAGCAAGCAGCCTGCTGGGAGGTGAGGGCAGTTCACTGCTTGGCTAATGAGGGAGTCTGCAAGTGCCAGTACAGCAATTCTGCTGAGCCCAGCCTGCTGCCCGCCTCTCCCGCCTCCAGCCCGGGGCCCTCCATCATTCCAGACAGACACATGTATTTATTTTTCTCTCCTTTGCATTTCTCATTTTCCTCTCTGGGTCCCCCTCCCAGCCGCTGGAGCCTCCGGAGGAGGCCCTGCAATGCACCTCTCTTTGTTGGCTACAGCGCCATGCCAGCCACACCTGAGTGGCCCTAAGAAGGTGAGGTGTGAGGACAACCCCTTTCCTATGATGCTTGATGGTCATGGGTTGCCAACTCGGGGCCAAGGACACAGCTCCAGGTGCAGAGGAAGGAAGTAACAGATTTCTGCTGAACACCTACTGTGTACCTAGGGTCACAGCCTCGTGGTCCATCACTAGTCCATAGAGTGTCTAAGAGGTGCACAGTGAGCCTCGGAAATCTATTACAGGTGAGGAAATGGACCACATGGGAAAGATTGTTTGAGTGTACAGACAGAGGACATGGTAGGATTTGAAGACACTGGCAGAGCCCTTTTGAGGACCTGTGTCAGCACAGGCATAATGACTGTGGGAGAAGTGACCTGGTGTGCTGAGCCCTATGGACCTTGATCTGAGAAGTGCCGAGCTCCTGTGTGCACTCCTGCAAACTCCCAAGATCGGGCTGAGAAGCCTTTTGTTTCAGGACCAAGAACAGCTCCCAACGGTTAGAGGAACTGAATGGCTGCAGGTGGCAGTCTCAGGAGGCCCCGCTGCTGTGTACAGTGCGTCCAGGCCTCCCTCACAGAAGCACTGGAGTGAGAGAGGATACATGAAGTGTCAGTCTCACCATGGGTGCTCAATAAATAGGGCTGGTGTAACTGTTACAAGGCAGAGTCTCTCTGTCTCTTCCCTGCCTGTTCCTTCCATCCCACAGGCAAGTCACAATGCTGGGCTGAGTGACTCCCTGGGGACGTGGCTGAGCTCACTCTCTCTCTCTCCCTGACTGCATCCCAGGGATTCCCTCGGGGATGCTGGAATCATTTCCCCAATCTGAGATTCTTTATGGCAGCCATTACAGTTAATGCCGACACATGGGGATGGTGAAGGGTCAGTGATTCACCACAGCTCCCCCAGGCCCCGAAGAAATGGCTTTCTTAGGCCACACAACCCCTCCCCACCAGTCAGAAGCTCCCCAGAATTGACAAGTAGAAGGGTGCCAGGCTGGAGGCAGCTGTGAGGTCACCTTGGTGTTGTCCCCCAAATCAACCGCCATAGCTTCTGCCTAGCAGGTAATTCTGTGCATCTTGTTTCTTCTGTTCTCACGTTAAGCCGGCGACACAGATACAGGGGAACAAATCTTGATTTCCGGCTTTCGTGTCAGCACTCATGCCATAGTCAGACATCAGGCCATCAATGTGGTGTCACATAATCCAAAGGATTTCTGAAAGTTCTCAGGAGCGGAAACTCACGGTCATTGCTCAACAGCAGGGAGAACATTACCTATGTAGAGTAACCACTTCATACTACGCACAGTGTTCTACATACACCACCACGAGAAATCGACACAAAAGCCTTGCACTCAGATCTGCTAAGATTTCCAGAGCCAGATTACTAACGCCCGTGATTCCAGAAGTCAGGGTGCTGGGATGGAAAGTTACCATAAACTTGAGGTCAGGCTATGTCAAGAAACAAGAAAACAAAACCCACTTTGCAGATGAGGGGGCCAAGGCTGAGTTGGGCGATAAACCTCTTTACCTCTTTGTGCCTCGGGATCCTCGCTTGTGAGGCAGAAATTAAGAGTGCTTGCTGCCTGGTTGGATCCCATTAGAACGCAGATTCCCACGATCAGCACCAAGGACAGTACCCGCCCAAGTTCCATAGTCCTGACTGTCTGGGAGGCAGGATTTCAATGCAGGGTGGATCTGGTGTCAAAACTAACAGGCCTTGCCTTCCAGGTAGAAGGAGGGGATTGGTTAGAGTTGATGTAAACTGGTGACTGAAAGAGGGGGGACTCTGAGAAAGTACAAGGGAGGGGAGAGGAGAAGAAGGCAGGGGTGGGATTCAAGTTCTCCAAGCCAACCTGTCCCTGATGGACTGGGTTGGGGATATGGGAGGGAGGGCTGCTGTCTAGGATTTTGCCTGGCCCCTCTGCTTGAATATCTCTTAAGAGCCTAGGTTAAGACTGAACTAGGAATGGCCTGATTCTTGGGTAATCAGAATGTCAGGGCTCAGGGATCCATACAGAATGTTAAATATGGGATGTCTGGTCCTTAGAGAGCCTGGGCCACACATTAGAATCCTCTGGGAGTTTTAAAATAAAGCTGACACTGAGTCTCGTTCCTGACCAATTAAATAGGACTCTGCGGGTGGCGCCCAGGCAAGGGCATTTTTTTTTTTTATAAGTTCCCTACAGGGCTCAAAATGGATGCAGTGTGGACCTGGCCCCTGACTTGACCAGTAAGGAAACAGTAACAGAAGTGCTCAATGGCATCCTGAGGTAATTTCTCTACTTCGCAGTAGGGAGTGATTCCAGCCCAGATCTCCCAGGCTAGGATGTCACCCTCCAGACATGCTGGACCTGCACTGACAGTGACATCGAGCAGAACGGCAAGCCTGCTGTGTGCCCTAGGTCCTTAAAACTCCTCTTGGCAGAGGCTAATGTGAGAAGTGGGACCTTCTAAGAGGTGATGTCCCTCATACATCTGGCGAGTGTAGGTAGACTCCAGCACCACAATCCTGGGTCACATCCCAGTGTGTCCTCACCTTACTCAGGGGACCGGCCAGTCTTGCCTTTGTTTGGCTTGTTTCCCTCTGTGTAATCTGAGACTCCCTGGAGTTTAGAGATGATGGATTTAAGAGGCCAACAGGACAGATATGTAACGTGTACATCATTAGAGCTCACTTTCAGTCCTCTGGTTAGTCAGGAGGCACTTGGGGCTACGTCCTTGGCCCTGAGTAGGAGACCCCCCTGGACACCAACAGCAGAGAGAGGGGCCTTGCCTGCTACTCATTTCTGATTTATCCAGGAGGCTCTGATGTCATCCTCCTGTCTGGCCTCTTAACACAGGCTATCCGTGGGGTACAGGAAGCCGCAGCAGGCTCCTGGAGCAGGCAGTGCAGTGGAGTTGGAAGGCCCCAGAGGTAAACTCTCACTCCAGCCTTTTCCCAGGCCCCACACGAGGCTGCAGGACTCCCGCCCCACCCTAAATCTGTAAAGAGTCAATAGTATCTTCTCCCTCCCCGCATCCAGGATGTGGAGACCCCTGTAATGAGATTAACAAGATTAAGTGCTTTGGCTAAGCTCTGAGTCCTCCCCTGGCTGAGGCGACCAAGTGTCATTATTATGAAGATATTTCTAATTGTCTTCCTTTACCTCCCATGATGCCCTGCTGGGCCTGGGGATACCCTGGGCTTACATTTAGCTTCTCCAACATTTATAAAAACAGATTCTCACCCCCTGCTGCTGCCAGCACCGTGTGGAATGCTTTCTATGAAAATTTAAAAACCACTTGTCGAAGTCCCCGGGAACACTCACATTAGGAAGGAAACAAGGCCCTGCTCCAACTCCACCCCCCCTCCTCCTCCCAGCTCCCCCTTGGACCATCACTTATAATGTGGGCTGGCTGGGCTGGGCATGACCTTGCTTCTAGCTGCCCAGCTGGGGCGCTGTAATGTAGACGAACGGTCCTCAGGAGAGGTGGGAGAGTAGCGACAAGGGAAGGGGAGGTTGCAGGACAGGGGAGGAGGCCAGCAACGGGGGAGGTGACACAGAAGAGGAGGGGCAGGAAAGTGGGTCAGAGTGGGGAGATGAGGGATAGATACTTAGGGACAGAAAGTGGGACAGCTACTATGGCAGAAAGAGGTGGAGAACCAGAAACGGAGCAAGCTAGAGTCAGGGAATGAAGCCAGCACCACGCAGAAAACTGGAGGAGACATGAAGCAGAGCATGGGGCAGAAGGGTGAGGTCTGGCCTTAAGAGGTGAGGGACCCTTTGGCAGAGGCTTTGAACTCCCTTCCCTCACTCTATCTTTCTTTATGAACCCCAGGCACAGCCGAAAAACAAAACAAAACCCCAAAACTGTGTGTACCTAATGTTCACCCCCAAAGGGCTTTCCTGATACCCTACATTAAAGCCCACAGGATCTTCTGTGAGCTGTGCACGTGGAGTGTTTGGGACATTAGTCATGGCAGCAACTGCAATAGTCTGGCCAATGACAAGAGGCAAACGTGGCATAGCGGGAAGGGACAGGGGTTGACGTAAGAGTCTTTTCTCTTATCCCCATGCACTTCTGTTTTTGAGACGAGGTCTCACATGGGACCTGGAAGCTCACTGATTCAGCTAGAGTAGCTGGCTAGCAAGCCACGGGGACACTCCAGCCTCTGCAGCCCCCAGGACCTGGGGGGTTCCACGCTACTTCTGGCTGGGTGCTGGGGATCCAAACTCAGCTCCCCATGTTTACAGGGCGAGCACTTTACCCACCAAGCCACCCCTTCAACCTGTACGGTCTTTGCCTGTAATTGGGCTGCATTCATTCACCTGACAGCAATAAGGGCCCAGTGTGTTAGACCTCTGAGGGCAGGACATGGCTCCACCACCCCTGCACTGGGTCCATGTTGCCTCAGAGCCTAACCCAGAGCTTGTGCTCGAGCTTGGATGGACTGTTTCCCTTTTATTTATTGGTTTTAATTGTAAATTCTATTCATTTGTATATGTGGCATGTGTGTTGCGGTTGGGGGGGGGTCGTGTGGGTCTTGGCCTGCACTCGTGTGGAGGTCAGAGGACAACTTTGTGGAGTTGGTTTCCTCCTTCTTCTGTCTCTCCATGGTTCCCAGGGCTAGAGCTTGGGTCATCAGGCCTTGGTGGCAAGTGCTTTACCTGCTGGGCTATCCTGCCAGCTTTTGAATAGCTTGTTGATGGAAGAGACAAAGTGAGCATAGGGGTGCTTCTCCCTGTCCAGATTACCTGGGATCCCTGGGGGGTCGACTCCAAAGGGCCAGGGCCTTCGGCCACCTGTCCTCAGCAGAAACCTCCTGTCCTGCTGTCCCTTCAGCGGGGGAGCAAGAGCTAATGCTGTTGCTAGGCAAGAGGATGTAGCGTGTATAGATCTTCCTGGACTTTAATTAAAAACATCTTTAGAAGTCGTCTCTGCCGAGGCCAGCGATTGATTCCTGGCTTGGGCCCTAGGGCTGCTGAGCCACACTCTCTCTGGCTGCGGATGGGACAGTTGGAGACTCCCG
The DNA here is from genome assembly GCF_011064425.1 of Rattus rattus. Classification (NCBI taxonomy): domain Eukaryota; kingdom Metazoa; phylum Chordata; class Mammalia; order Rodentia; family Muridae; genus Rattus; species Rattus rattus. The sequence continues at coordinate 152,797,987 of NC_046158.1, read as the reverse complement.
CTTACTGCTTACCGCCTTCTGTAAACGATACCCCTGGGAGCCAGCCTCTCTTCCTCTCTGCTATCACCCCCTCCCCTTCAAGCCCCAGATTTGGGAAACAGACTGCACACTCTTATGCTTTTATTTCCGCTCCGCTCTTGGACCTCGGTTCCCTTTGCTGCAAAATGGGGGGTGTCAGCACTTAAGAGAGAGCCTGGGAAGAGGATGAAGTGAGATTAGGGGCATGAGAACGATTTCAAGCTGTCAAGTACTTCCCAAGGAAGGGTCGCGACTGTCCCCTGAAGAAAGCTGAGGATGCTGCGTTCAGGAACGTCGGGGTTCTGGTTCCCAGGTCTGTCTCAGCTTTGACTACAGAGCCTCAGACAAGTCACTGTCTCTTGTTGCATTTACTTCCCAGTCAGCAGAATGAAGACAGTAACACCTGCCCTCCTTATTCCCGGGATTGGAGGATAAAGGCAAATCGCTCTGTGAAAGCAGTGTTAGCTGATAGCTATTATTTACTGAATATCCCAAGAAGTGAGGGTTGTACTGCAAAACAGGCTCCGTCTACTCGTTAGAGATGCAGCTCACAGGGAACTGGAGCTAAGGGAAAGGATTGTGGCAGAGGCCTGCAACATCCGTTAAGCCCCAACCCCGTGGTCCGGCCACACCACTGTTACTGTGTGATAGGCCACGTCCCCCACCCTACCCTTACAGCAGACATCACTAATCTATTGTGGCACTCCTTTCTGTTGAGCCCAAATGGAACCTTCAGGCTTTCTAGTTGTTACCAATTGATCGAGGCAGTTGCAGGGGATGAAGCTGACTCAGTGCTGTTCTGAGGTTGGGATGGCGCTCTGTTGATCTGTGCACCGTGATCCTGTGCACACAGGGCGGCGTGTGAAATGGCTACCAGGAACCCTAAGTGTCTGCTCATTTTTCTATCTGTGGGTCTCAGTACAAAGTAAATTCCAGCAAACATTATCTATGTCCTTGTCCTCGGGTGACTCCTTACAGGCTCTGAGAGTCAAGCGCACTGGACACCATGCATATAGTGGGCGCTAATAAACACTGTCAGATTTCATTGTTCTTCGCACTTCCTGCGGTGCACAGAATGAAGCCGTGGCTAATAAACACGGCCCGAATGGAGACTCTGTGCTTTCTTTCTTCTCTTGAGAAAGGGCTTCTCTTTATAGCCCTGGCTATCCTGGAACTAACTCTGTAGACCAGGCTGGCCTTGAACTCAGATCCGTCTGCCTCTGCCTCCCAGGTGCTGGCATTGAAGGTATGTGCCAACACTGCCTAGCTGAGGCTCTGTGTTTTCAGTGGTGCCAAGCACAGTATTTTGCATACAGTTGGCATGGGTGACTAGAGAAATGGAATTTGGTCTGGAAGCCCTGAAAGACTCTTGTATCCTGGAAGACGGAGGAATCCTCTCTCTGTATCTGGGCCAGGTTTGACATCCTAGAGGAGGCACCCGGGGCCCCTTACACTGAAAGACCACAGATGTACTTCTCTGCCCAGAGTCACTGCTTCTCAACTTCATGAAGCCCCAAGCTTTTGTCCCTCCTCTGCTGAGGTGTCTCCTGCCATGACTCTCGGAGAGTATTCAGACTCAGAGCCAAGTGTGCCCCATGCATTTCCACCCATATTTATGGTAGACACCCCAGTCCTAACCTGACAGAGGATTAACTTGTTCCTCCTTCCGTGGCGGCTCCAATACTGAGTTGCTCGGAGCTCACGCCTCTCTCTTCCACAGCCAGTGGTGCTTAGGTACTTCCGTTTAAGACCTTTAATGGGAGGTACCCAATATGGAGATGGCCCCCCTCCCCGTGTCTTCTTCTGGCAAACCTTTAATGCGATGAGCATAGCCTGTTCTTGGGTCTTTGCACCCATAGCTCCCTGCGCCTGCAATGTTCTTTGAACGTGGTGGGTACCCACCCCAACAAGCAGCTCCTGGGAGTTGATGGTTTCTCACAGTCAGACCTGCTGCATTGGAAACCCTGGGGGTGTGGCTGAGGTGGAGCTCTGAGGTGGAGTGCTTACCTAGCAGGCAAGAGCGGAGTTTGATCTCCAGCACTGCACAGAAAGGAGCCCTGGGGGGATAGATGAAGCAACCGGTGTTAACTAGCTCTCTAGGTGATTTGGGTGGGAAAACCCTGCTTCGTGCTGCTCCTTCGCTCAGCTCCTTCCTTCCAGTGTGGGATTCAACACTCTCATACAAGTAGACACAGTTTCCGGCTCTGTGGATAAGGTGCTTGCTGTGCGAATGTGGGGACCTGAGTTCTAATCCCCAGACCCCTACTAAAGCTGATGACATAGTGCCCAACTGTAGTTACTATGCGCCTATAGGGAAATGGGTATGGAGAGAGGAGAGTCATCGGAAGGTTACAAACCGGCTAGCCTGGCCATACAGGGGCAAACAAAAGACAAGCTATACAGCAAGGACCAACACTGGGGGATGACCTCTGACCTTCACCCATGCTCAGTGTCATGTTACACACCCACACTCACATACTTGAACACACATGCACACATACATAGGCACCCTAGCATATGTCTGAAAAGGGGAGAATTTCTACCAAATTCTAGTCAGTCTGGTTCCCGTCAATACCTCACTGTGTGGCCTCCTGATGATCCCCAATGCAGGGCACGGTGCCCGTGCCTGTGGTATGAAGGACCCCCAAAGCTCATCAAGTAACTCTGACCCCTGTGGGAGGACAGGGGCGCGCTCAAGGTCATGGGGGCGTCGGCCCACCAACTGTCTGCTGAGGACTTGCTTCTCTGCACCGGCCCCAGCGTGGGCTGGCTGCCCCCCCCCCTCAGAAGCGTGGTTCAATGGCCCCGGGCGCACTTTCCTTCTCTTTTAAGCTCTGAGTGGTTTAATTTGCGAGCACAGCTGCCTTTCATGTCGCAAGCTGCGTCCCTGCTCCCTCTGATCTCGGAAGCTGCCGATCCACTGCCGCTTGTCGGCCCCGCCCTGCTCAGCCCTGCTCAGGAGGTTCAGTTAATTGTGACTGATTTTCAAAGCCGCCTGGAGTCTCCAGGAGCACCCAGTGCCGGATCTGCTTCTTCAAAAAGTTACTCAAATAAAATCAACTAATTTAATTTCTGCCTTTTCCCGCCCCCTCCTCGGTTCCCTAGCTTGTCCAAAGTGAGTCACCCTGCCTGCCTTTCTTCTGAGTGCTATGTGAGTTCAGGCGGGACTCAGCCTCCTACACTCTGCGGGACCTGGGATGCACTCCTGTCCTCCGCTCAGAGTTCAGCTCCCCGCTCTGCGCAACAAGGACCCTCTGGAAGCCAGTGAATGGCAGGGTCAGTTCAGGCACTCACTGGCTTTAGGACCCCAGGCTCCCCTCTGTTCAGTGAGGCGTTGACAACAGCTCTGGCATGCTAGTCAGGGAGGGTGAGGTGGATATCACCCAGCCGCCACCTTGGCGAATGTGGCCTGCTCCTTCTGTGAGCCCCAGATCCAGCCTTTCTCTTCAGTATGGCAGAGAGAACTTTCTTAAGGCTTTCTTGAAAGCCACTTAGATGTACCTCGTGTTCCCTTTCCTAGCGTCAGCTCTCTCAAGCTTTCTGGTTTTCTCTGTGTGAGAGCATGCAGGTCAGAGAGACAGCTAAGTGGGCAGACACACTGGCTGTACAGGCCTGGTGACTGGAATTTGAGCCACGGGACAGCATGGAATCAGGATGTGGTAGCACACGTGTAATCTAGACACGTCTACAGCAAGATGGGAAACCGAGGCAGGAGAATCGTCTGGAAGCTCAGGGGCCAGCTAGCCCAGAGTACAGAGCAAAGCAGCAGGAACAAGAGAGACTCCGCCTCAAAGGGGGTGGAGGGATGGCCTGGCTCAGTCAATAAAGGTGCCTGTCATGCAGGTGTGACTGCTCCTGAGCTCAATCCTTAGAACCCACAGTGGAAGGAAAGAGCCAACTCCCAGAATCCAATGATCTCTCTCTCTCTCTCTCTCTCTCTCTCTCTCTCTCTCTCTGTGTGTGTGTGTGTGTGTGTGTATGTGTGTGTGTTTTAACATTTTAGTTAAAAGAAAAAGCCCACATGTCAGTTTCGGGAAAGCATAGACAAGACCATGTCCTCTTGGGCCAGAGATTAGGTGAGGGTCGCTGGGCCTGGGAAGTTGGGGATTTGAGCTGCCTCTGGCTTGCTTGTGACCTTGGACACACCACTGCCTCCTGGGCCCCAGCTTCTCCATTTACACAACTCCTATCTAAGCTCTTGGCAACTCTGGAATGTTCGGGGTCTTTGCCACTGACAACCTCCTGGGTGTCTCCGCAGCCCAGAGCTCCGCAATGAATTGGTTTATCCAGCTGACGGTTTACAGAGCTCTGCTCTGCTTCTGGACGAGTCCTTCTATCTTAACACGTCGGAACCCAAACAAGCCACACTCCCACTCTCCGTCCGTCTCCCAGAGCTGTTTGTCCAGCTCGGGAAATGGAATTCCATCGAGTTCACAGCTCAGGTCAAAACCCGAAACGTAAGACATGAGTTTTCTCTTTCTCTCATACCCTACATCCAATCCATTAGCGAACACCTTCAGCTTAGCTCTCAAAACGCATCCACCAGCGACCTCATTTCCGTGTCCCTTCTAGCGACACTTTGAGGGAGGCCGCCACCATATTTCATCTTGGTTACTGCAGTGTCCTCCTTCTGGGCAACCAGCTCCTGCCTCTGCCTTCCCCACACCTGCTCCTTCTTCATGGAGCTGTTATGAGGTCCTGTTAAAAGCAGGCCAGACCCTATCACTCTTCTGAAGGGACCCACCACAGCTGGTCTAGCATGTGCGGAATAAAGATCAAACCCTAACTACTGTGTACATGGCTGTGTGATCCTCAGGGGACTTAACCCCAGGGCCTTTGCACAGTCTGCTCTCCGTGCTTTCCCCCACAATGGCCATCTTCTCCCTGCTCCAACATCACCTCTGAGGGGCCTGACAGTACCAACCATTTTTTCTGTTTATTCGCGTCTGTTATCTGCAGCCAGAACATGCTGTTTGTGGGTCTATAGGCTCATGTTTGTCTATTCCCCCCATGCCTACCACATAGTAGGCATTCAACAAATTTATTTTAAGCGAACGAATATGATATGCCAACAAACACTTGGCTGGTCATAGGAACAAAGAGATTTTCAGACACTGCTTAGCCGGCAAGCACGTACACATCGAACGCACACGTGCATGCAGGGCTTACAGCCCTACTCCATTTTTCCACTGTTCCTTTGTGCCCCCTATTTTCTCTGATCTACATTTTCCTTCGAATACCAGCAAACTGCTTATTGAGTCAGATTTGGTGCAACCTGGATACACTGAGGCTGACTGTACCTTTCCCCCAAGCCTAAGCGTCCTGGCTTCTGATACATAGCCACAGGGCTAGAAACCCAGAGAAAGGCCAAGCCAGCTTGTATCTTCCAGAGAAGATAACCCAGGACTCAGGATACTGTTCTTTGTCTGTCTGACTTGCAGACTCCTTTGGCTAACATGATGAGGAAGAGGTGGCAGCCTGAGACCCACAACCCATGTCTCAGTCGGGACACTAGATACTCAGGAGCCTGGGCAAAATGGAGCCTTGATGGCTAATTAGACAGCTGTCTGGGATCCCACCATGGGTGGGGAGGGCAGAGGCACGCTGTGTTCAGTCTAGGCACAGTATTCTATTCAGATGTGTGTTGAACGAGTGTGTCTCACGTCTACGGGAAGCTGTGTGCTTTCTTTTGAAACTTCCACAGTGGGTGTGGGCAGTGTCCCTGGGCGCTTGCAGCCACACCCAGCAAAGAGGAGTTGATTCTGTCAGTGCCTCAGAGTGTTAAAACTGGCCAGAGTCCCCAGCCAGCAGGGTCTCTAAGCTGGGTCACGCCAGCCAAGTGAACAAAGCTATCAACATGGGGGGGGCTCCAGCTGCACCCAAATGATGATGTTTGCTGAGGCGTCCCCTGCGGTCACCATGGAAGCTGCTCGTCCAGTAGCCTGCTTTGTTTGAGGGTCATTTCCTCTGCCCGTATGGCTGTGGTGGGTGGCTATGCGCATGCGTGAGATCGTGTTCAGATCTGTGCTGGCCTGGCTGTTGCCATTTTAACCTGGAGATGAGCCCGCAGCTGTGCAGGGGCTGTGACTATGGGCAGCTGGACTTTGGAGGAAGAGCTGTCACTGTGTCAAACATGGCTAACAAGTGGGACTGTCTCTCTGAGCGCCCAGTGTGCATGTGTCCACCTGAGCTTGCATTGCACAGGCTTGGATGAGTAGCTGTACCTGAGTATTTAGTTGTCACAGACAGACCCATGTCCACATGGTGTATGGATGTACCTAAGGTCATCATATGGATGTAACTAAGGTAGGCTTTACCCAGCTATGTAACTGATAATGTGCCCTGCTCCAGGCTGTCCTCCGAACTCAGGGGTAGCTACTCTGTCTCTCCTGCCCTTTCCCTCAGGACTCAACCAGCTCATGCCAGCCTCCCTTGGGGCATCCCGACCCCAGGCCTCACCCATCCCCCCAGCCCACCTGTAGGTGACAGCTCGGCCACACTGCCGATGTAGGGGCCATGGAGAAAGCGTGGTTCACTGTCGTTGATGTCCTGCACTTTGATGATGAACTCTGACTCCGGCTCCAGCAGACGGTTGGTGGCTCGATCCCTGGCTTGGGCCCGGAGTGTGTAGAAGGTTTTCTGCTCCCGGTCCAGGCGCTCCGTGGCGTGGATGTCTCCTGTCAGCTCGTCGATCAGGAAGATGGTCCCTGCGCCCTCGCCCGAGATAGTGTACTTGATGGTCCCGTCGCCTTCGTCAGAATCCGAGTGGATCTGGGGAGGTGGGAAGAAGACAGGGTGGATACTGGGGAGGCAGTTTCTTCTCTGACAGGTCCCCAGAGAGTCCTGTGGGGGACCTTTTCTTAGGCACATCTCTCCTTCAACTGAACACAGAGAAGCTCAGAAGCTGTGCCAATCTGAGTTTCACACCCTCAACAAAGTCTTCACCTGGGATTCACCTTATTCCAACTGCACCTCACAATCCACCAACTTTAAACGATAACCACTACCCCACCCCACCCCACCCATCCCACCCCACCCCACCCCACCCCACCCCTGCTCTGGAAAAACCTCTCATGTTTCCTGTTATCTTTGAAACAAAGTTTGCATAGCCCTGCAGCTGGCTCTGTGTGCTTGTGCGTGTGCACACACGTGTGTGTGTGTATGTGTATGTGTGTGCACATGTTGGGGGTTTGTGGGGAGGGTGAGAGATGACACCCTTAAGGTGTCACTCCAGTGTGATTTTAATTTTGGCCTGAAGAAGGCTGACCAGTGAGGTCTCTTTGTTCTCGCCCTCTAGCTATAAGTGTGTGTCACCATGCCTGGCTGTTTAAATGTGGGATCTGGGGAATCAAACTCATGTCCTCGTGCTTTCAAGACAAGCACTTTACCCACGGAGCTGTTGCTCAATTCCTGGAGGGCCTATTCTGACCTCCCTCCTTATTTCCCTGCCTACGGAAGACCCTTTCACCGCACAAGGCTCCACTCACTTGCTACCGCATCTGAAAAGCCCTTCTGGATCCCCTTCGTTCCCCTCCAAGATCTCTGAGTGCCTCAAACCATCGCTGTGGTGTGACACCTTGCAAGGTCACCATCCGTGTGCTTCTCAAACCTCCGTGTGCATGTGAGTGACACAGGCAGCTTTTTCTGTGTGGCCCTGGCTCACCCGCTCTGGGGTGGGGCTTCCCAGTTCACAAGCCCTGAGCTGCTCAGTGACCTCACTCTGCACCACAGTGTCCCCTCGGCTTCATAACAGATCTCTGTATATGGAAGGTGGGCCCGTGACGTGCCATTTTGTGAGTGCCAGGAGAGGGAGTGGGGAGAGGGACTTGATTGCGGAGGCACCTGGACCGGTCAGGTATTGCGTAGGAGGTCAAGTATTGCTTAGGGCGGAGATCACATTTATCTAGATTAGGAGTCTTTAGAATGAACCCTGTTCAGGCAAACTTTGCAGGTTTTTTCTTTTTCTTCTTCTTTTTCCCCCCCATTTTCCTGGGGGGGGGGCAGGCCACTCAGGAGCTGCCTTGCTTCCTGCCCTGTGCTCCCTTCCTGGGCTCCCTCCCTGTGCATCCGTACCCCATTCTAAAGTCTCCCAGAGGGTCCCAGAGGAAGAGGTCAGCGACTCCGCCAGCAACATCCCCTGTGTGTCTTACATAAGTCACTGTGGCTTTCTGAGTCTTCACTGCATCTGTAACGCAGGCAGCATAGCCTCCCAGCGGAGCTGGGTTGAGTCTCCTGATGTCCTTGCCAGCCACCTGGCACCAGTGGCACGAGAGGCAGGAAACTATTGTAGGACTAGGGCTGGATCCGGGCCCCACTGAGCAGGGCGTGACCCCTGCGGCTGCTGGATTACCAAAAGGTCCACAGGGCTGAGAGTTAGGAGCGGAGGAAGTCTATTTAGGGAAGGTATGGAAGCTTTTGGCTTTCTAGCAGTCACTGCAAATATACCTGTTGGTGCTAGCTAAAACCTAGCCCTGTCTGAGCCACGTTAAGTATCTGATACACAGAAGGCGTGATTACACTAAGTATTCACTATTTATAACTGGGATTTCTTCCTGGTACGGCTAGGAGCCAGACCTCAGGCTGATTCCACTGCTCTGGCATCTCTTGGGATAGGGACCAGCAAGAACCTGTTCTCTGGCAGACAGAGCCTTTACCCTCCAATGCCCAAATCTCCAAGCAGCCCTGGGCAGAAGAAAGCCAGGGGCTCTGAGCAGCCCTTGCTCCTCTCTAAGACTCCGTGGAGATGGGGCATGAAGGAGACGGTCCGTCCCTAAGGCAATTTTTGAGGCCTGGCTGTGGCGGACTCAGCCCCCTCATCCTCAAGACCAGGTGCCAGAGAACTCATCAAGAGGAGAGCCCACCCAGCCACGCGGGAGGAGCCGAGGTGTAAATTCTGTGGTAGAACTTTGCGTCTGAAAGGTGGATCATAGAAGTGCCATTTGGAAGATTGAATGGCCCATAAACATTTTCATATTTCATTAGCCGATTAATGGGCATCTCTCTCTTTTTGGCGACTCTGCTGATTCTCAGCAGAAATTGCCGGGAGTAAATGGAGGCGTCTGGTGGAACCTTTCCGGGTCCCCGTCCTGTTATAGATTGCCCCAATTAATGCCCGTCCTGGGCTCCTTCTTCCTGTCCAGTTACTGTTAATAGATTTCTCATAAGTGGCTGGATTGTAAAAACCTCATAACTCAGTTTAATGCCCCCAATAAAATTATCTCAGACGTCGGCCCTGAATCATTGGCAGCGCCTGGGATGAGGGGACCTGTCTCTGTTTGTTTGTACTCTTCCATCACCTTACTCTGGGGAGGTACAGTGGGAAGGGGGACATGGCCTCTGTTAGGGTGCCTCTTGCCACTTCCCAGATCGACCGGACATGTTTATTCGACCAGCAAGCTCTTGGGAGCATTGTGGTAGAAGAGATGGATTGTGGGGAAATCTGAGCAGCTGTCATCTTTAACGGTGTACACCACTGTCTGTAAAACGACTATCACACGTCTCAGACAAGGAGACTAGTGCACAGGGACAGGAGTGATCTTTGTCACATGGCCTACAGAAGCTAGGCTTGCAGGTGTTACAGCCGTGAGTGGGCTCATTTCCCCCTTCCCAGTCCTGTTGCCCCACCTCAGGTGATCAAGCCTTCTCCACAAGGCACAGTAAAGATAAATGAACACACGTTGGCAATGACCCAAGCATTTTGGCCAAAGTGGCGCTTTATCTGTCTGCATTCTGGATCTCCATGATGTACAAATGTACAAGGTCTCACATCCCTTGAATTTGCTTTTCTTCTTCTTCTTCTCCTCCTCCTCCTCTTCCTCCTCTTCCTCCTCCTCCTCTTCTTCTTCCTCCTCCTCCTTCTTCTTCCTCCTCCTCCTTTTCCTCTCTTCTTTCTCTTCTTCCTCTTATTTTTCTTCTTCCTCTTATTTCTCCTCCTCCTCCTCCTTTTTTGAGACATGGTCTCAGGTAGCCCAGGTTAGCCTCAAACTCACTAAGTACCTGAGGATGACCTTGAACTTGCGACCCTTCTGCTCCTCCCACTCTCCCAACCCAGTGCTGGTATTACAGAACCCTGATATTTTCCCACAGATCTCCTTCCCACTCTCAATGAGGGGTGGGAGGGAGGGAGTGGAACCCAGCAGTGATGTCATCGATGTTCATAGCTCTCACACTAGTGATCCAGTAGCTGTTCACAAGGAACTACAGGGTCAGACTGCCAATCAGCCCAGAGAGGGGAGGGCTGAGAGCTCAGAGTAATGGGCGCTGGGCTGGGTTACATCCTGGCTCAGCCCTAGAAGGCAGTTCAAGATCCCCAGCAGTGCGTGGTGGCAGCAGGAGGATGGCACTCTCCTTAACTGAGCACCTACTGTATTTCTCCTGCCATGGGTTCTCAGCACGCAGCATGGAGAGCCTTTGCATGCTCCACTTGAAATGACCAAGGTGAGCCTGAGTCCTCTGGACTCCTGAGCGCTCATCTATCCTCCTGCAGCCTCAAGGAGACAGACTGGTCAGCTCACAATGCCCCCAGTGGACGATGGGAAGCAAGGGGGAGGAGCCACCAGCTGGGTCTCTGACCCCAGTCTTTGCCCTGCACTTCTCCCTGAGTCTCAGCTCTACCATTTGGAAAAAGACCCCAAGACCCACGTCAGGAAGGGTGATGGGTATGAAGTCAGGAGCAGCTATACGCCAGCACCAGCTTCCACCCAGCCTGGTAAATGGTAGCGCTTCTCAGAGCCTCAGTTTTTGCATCTGTAGATGGGGCTGCCATTGCTACCAACATATATGATAATATAGGTGGCCTCACAGCACACAGTAGGTCCTTTCTGTGGATCAGCATTCCTTTTCTGTCTCTGGACGCAGGAAGGATGGGGAGAGGCGTCGTCTTACTCACCCTCCCTACCTCCTGAAACATGGATCAACCACAGATGTCGCCACTCATTGGAGGTTTCGAGGTCATCTCCTAGTGCCTTCCCAGTTCAAAGACCTATTTTATCCCTGCTCCAGGAAGCCCTCTCAGATGTGGCCCACGTGGTGGAAGAGCCCTGTGCCCCTCCATGCCACACTCCCCTGAGACTTTCTGTGTTGTGGTTAGGTGTCCTAGGCATTGTGGGTTTGGGGACAATGGAGAGGTTGATGCCTGGGTCTGAGCTCCTCAGGAGGTACACAGAGAGTCTAATGGCGCCTGCAGGGAGAATGCAGGAGCGTGGGAGGGCTGAGTGTGCATGCTTGCAAGCGAGTGTGCAAACTTGTGAGTGAGTGTGCAAACTTGTGAGTGAGTGTGCAAGCTTGTGAGCGAGCATGCAGGCTTCGGTGAGTGCATGCACACAAAGTGTGAGGCCAAAATCTCCTTCCAGGAATAGCAGCAAGTTCATCCTCATGTCTTCAGCAGCACCCAGCGCAGGCTGGGCTGTGACTGCAACCAGGGACCACAGCTGTCACTAGAGTTTCCAACCGGCCACCTGGGATTTCTGGGCCCATTTGCTTTCTCTTACCTATTCCTATCAAGGCGCCTCATTTGAGGCTGGAGTTAGAGAGTCACCTATTCCCAAGGGAAGAAAATAGTTTCCTCACCTCTCAGTGTCAGGTGGACACAAGCTGGACAACGGGGGAGTCACAGGACTCCGTGGTGCTCAAGCACACACTGTCAGAGCCTGCAGCACCACCTCTGCCTGCTACAGCCTCCTCCTCCTCCTGTGAGCAGCCTAGTATGTTCCATTCTCTCCCACTAAACAGATAGGCAAACTGAGGCTCAGAGAAAACAGGCATAGATCCTTCCTAAAGCTACACAGCTCAGGAGAGGCAGTTACAAACCCAGTGTTGGACACCGTGTCCCTTTTCTTACTACCCCATCCAGAGAGGCCTGTTTCTGAGGAGGAACACCCACCCCACCTCATCCCCAAACCTCAATCATAAACACCAAAAACAAGAGCTCTATGGTGCCTCATCCCAGGGGGCTGCAAATGGGATTTACAGGGCCATTAATTACTTCCTCCTAATTAAATCAAAATTAAATGCTAGCAGAGGTAGGGTTTCCTTATTAAAGACAATTAAACGGACAGCGAAGCTACGCAAATAAAACGAGTCCGGGATTTAAACAGAAAGCAAATCAAATAAAGAGCCCCCCTCCCCCAACACAAGGGGTCTGTTCACGCAGGCACAACTCGTAAACCAAGAGTTCATCAATTTTCTTTAAATATTAGCAACTTAATTAAATCCACACTCCTCCCTGCTCTAATCCTGCCGTATATCTAAAATAGATCTCGCCGCCCACAGGAGTTGGTCATAAGTGCTGACCCCATAATTCTATCTTTAAAAAAAAAAAAGAAAAGGTGAAAATCCTACAAAATCCACACCCGGCTGACAGGAGCCTCGGGGGAAATTACAGTTCAGAACACGGATTAGTGAAAGTACCCAGATTTTATGGAAATGCTGGGATGTTGCTTTGGGGGGGGTGTTGGAGAAGGTGAGAGGAGGTAGCTGGGAATGCCCACCGGCAGGGCTGTGAAGGGAGCTGTCCTTGGGGACTGGGGACAACCAAACAACTGCAGGGCCTGGTGGCTCCTGTGGGTGCTGACAGGAGCCTGGCGGTGAGTGATGGAGGAGGTGGTTGTGAAATCGGCTAGCGTTGGGCGCACGGGGTTCACTGCCTGGTTCTGTTGCTAAGCTACCTTTAGAATTCGACAAGGACTGATGCTCAGAGTGACTCCCTGG
>NC_046158.1:152775261-152780261 GCF_011064425.1 Rattus rattus | reverse complement strand
GCAGGCCTCCTGCGAGCAGCTTGGGAATGTTCCTTAGCTCTGCCTAGCAGCAGGAGACCCAGGGGAAGCCTGCTGGTAGCTTCCACCTTCATAAGCCTTGTGGGAAGAGATCCCGGAAGCCCCTAAGGACCTTGCATGGAGTACCCAAGTGACTCTGGATAGAGTTACATCTGAGCCTGGTATCTCCACTCCCCCCACTCAACCTTCTAACCTCCCTCCCCGCCCAACACAGACTGGCCGTACATCCATCCATCTTCCCTTTCCTCAGATTCTGCTCTCAGCAAGGAAGGCTCTGAGGCACTCACGCCTACGGGAGCCATAATGAGAAATAATGACCTAATGTAGGTGTCTGTGGGAGAGCCACGCTTCCACCAGAATTTCAGGTACAGAGAGAAGAACAGAGGTAGGGTTCACTACCCCACACTCAGTCTAGCTTCCTTCAAGAACTTCCTTTCATTGGCCTCGGCACTGAGGCAGGCTCAACCTAGCCGCTGAGAAGCAAAGTAGAGAAAGACCATGATCTAGTGTCACAGGAGACAAGACTGGCTCACGACATGAGGGTCATGTGATCAGCGTTGAGAGAGCAGATTGAAGACTGAGGGGTGCCGATGCTTGGAAGGGAGAGGAATCAGGGCAGCTTCCTGGAGGAAGGGGTACCTGAGCAGCTGGGAAGGAGTGATGTTCTGAGTGCTGGCTGGCTTAGGAGGATACAGTAACAGTGTGGAGGGTGTGGCTGGGCAGAGGGGGTGGAGCCTCCTGAGAATAAGAAAGTATTCTGAATGGTTGTAACAGTGTGGAGGGTGTGGCTGGGCAGAGCGGGGTGGAGCCTCCTGGGGATAAGGAAATGCTCTGAATGGTTGTAACAATGTGGAGGGTGTGGCTGGGCAGAGGCGGGTGGAGCCTCCTGGGGATAAGGAAATGCTCTGAATGGTTGTAACAGTGTGGAGGGTGTGGCTGGGCAGAGGGGGGTGGAGCCTCCTGGGGATAGGGAAATGCTCTGAATGGTTGTAACAGTGTGGAGGGTGTGGCTGGGCAGAGGGGGTGGAGCCTCCTGAGGATAAGGAAGTACTCTGAATGGTTGTAACAGTGTGGAGGGTGTGGCTGGGCAGAGGGGGGTGGAGCCTCCTGAGGATAAGGAAGTACTCTGAAGGGTTGGGGTGGGAAATGTGGGCCTCCTCCTTTAAATAGTACTGAAGCGGAGAGGGTCATACCATCAAGTGCACAGCAACCCCCGAGGCGGGGGTGGGGGGTCGGGGTGGGTGACAGATGTGACTCTCCAGGCTCTGAGTGCTCAGGTCTCTAGGAGTGGAAGGGTTAAAGGTGATGGCTAGAGGTGAACAGCCACAGTGATCAGGGACACAGGGGACAGGCTGTGACATGCTATACCCTCTGACCCTCTAAGCCTTGCCCAGATCCAACCAAGACTGGGAGTATGACCCAGCTGGGAGCAACTCCCTCTATAGTCCCCACCCACCTATTCTGTGCCCTGTGCATGACTTCTTCCACCCAGATGTCCCTGCCATCTCTGCCGCACTATGGCCTTGGGGGACCTGGCTCTGATTCCTCACAGACAGCCTAGTTGGTCGTAATGAGGCTGGAGTTATGGGTGAGGAGGGGGTGCCCTCGGCAGCTTTCATTTCCTGGAGCTTATGAACTCCCCACATGTGCCTCGCCTGCCTCGGGAACTGTTCCCCTGGCTCGGCCAGGGCTGCATGGCCCTGCAGCATCGTGGGAGGCAGGGATGTGTGGTACGAAGGACTGGGAAGGTTGGGTCCACAGGAAGCTCCCCCAGTGTTTGCAGGCATTGGCTCCGCCTCCTCCTTCCCTTATTTCTTCGTTTATAACATCTCTCATAAGGAGGGAGGGGCACCCAGGGATCCAGTCACTCGTTCATTTATCAAACAATACTGTCCAATGCAATCTAGGAGACAGAAAAGAATCTCATTCATTCATTCATTCATTCATTCATTCATTCCCTCACTCATTCAATAAACCTTTAACATCTGGGAAGCAGCAAGATGGGACCTGTTACTAGGAGAGAGGGGCGAAGTTCCCAGCTGGCGTTCTTTACTGTCTGCATAAGTGTCTACCAGCAAGCATTTCGGACACCAGCACCCAAGTGAGGTAATGGGAACGCAGCAGGCCTTCCGGGAATTGACCTTCAGGTGTGTGGGGCAGAGAACAGAGGTAGAGGGGTGGGTGGGTCCACTTCAGATATTTCAAGTATTGAGAGCAGGAATGGAGAAGAGGCAAAGACATGGCAGAAAGGCTGAAGGAAGTGGGGAGTTATGAGAAGGGGATGGGGGGGGGTCTCTCGAAGGAGTGATGAGGCGAAGCCGGACACAGAGTGGCAGCACGTGCAAAGGTCCTGAGGCAGGAGCGAGCAGCGGTTCAGCTGAAGTCCAGGCAGGTCTGTGAGGAACTGGAGACGAGGTATGGGTGAACACTTGGTGGAAGGCAGCTAAGGTCTGCACTCAGACCCCCCGCTTCAGAGAGGGGGCAAGTTGAGTTCTCTGGAAGTTGTATAGACTACCTGGGCCAGGGCAAAGCTTGGACCCAGGATTTGGATTCTCCTCCGTACGTACAAGGGGAATGGGAGATGAGGCCCCCATGGGTGCACCTGCCAAGATGAGGTTAATCTTTTGTGCATCCCATGAACCCTGCCTTCCACCTTCTCCTCCCTGGACCTGGGCCTTTGTACCTTAGCCCTCCGGCCCTCCCTCTGGCCTCTGGCCAGGTTTCCTGGCTGCCTGCCGGCTCCTTGCACCCTCCTTGGACAGCCTGCCAGTGTGGCAGCAGCAGCAGCAGAGGGGGCTCCTCCCTCTTCTTCAGGTTCAGCCTTGCCTGAGGGCACCCACCACAGGACCCTGCCTTGGCATTCTGTCTGACCAGCAGTGAAGCCCTGAGGCTCCATCCAGCTCTCTTTGACTCCGTGTGAGCCTCCAGGCATGTTGGCAGCCTTCCCCTGGGTCATAGGGCTCAACTTCCTGCTCCGAGCTATTTAATCCCAAATGGGATTAAGAAACTGAGTCCGGGGATTTGGCTCAGTGGTAGAGCACTTGCCTAGCAAGCGCAAGGCCCTGGGTTGGTCCCCAGCTCCAAAAAAAAAAAAAAAAAAAAAAAAAAAAAAAAAAGAAAAGAAAAAAAAAAAAAAAAAAAAGAAGAAAAAAAAAAAAAAAAAAAGAAGAAAAAAAAAAAGAAAGAAACTGAGTCCAGGCCCGGCTCCACGGACGCTGGCCTTGCCTTGCCTGCTCTTCGGCCCGGCCTGTCCAACTGCATCTGTCTACAGGGTGCATGTGCCATCTCACAGTTGGCAGCTGCCTGTGTCGTCAAGGTTATGGGGTGCTGCTAGTCACTGATCTGGGCTCAGCGGAAATAAACAGACACAGACATGAGCAATGGATATGTCTGACACAGTTTGGCTTTGGCTTTGAGTGACAGTTAGGGGTGTTGGGATGTGGGTCTTTAAAGGAGTGGTTGGGTTATCATGAAGAACTAACGCAGATACCTAGCGACGGGGATCCCCCAAGTCTCTCTTCTTGTTTCCTCTTTTACCTTGGGCCATCTTGACACCTTGAACATACATATCCTTGGACTTCTCAACCTCTAGGATCATGGGTACAAACAAACTGCTGTGAGTTTTGAATTTGTTCTGAGATAGGGCCTCTCTATGTAGCCCTGGTTAGCTAGAAACTCACTCTGTAGACCAGGCAGGCATCAAACGAACAGATCTGCCTGTCTCTGCCTCTTGAGTGCTGGGACCAATGGCATAGGCCCCCATGGGTGGCTACCTTTTTATTTGTAACGTATTCAGTCTCCAATGTTCTGTTACAGAAACAGTAACAGAAGAGCGTGTTAGATGGTGGTCAAGTGTTCTGGAGAAAACAAAGCAGAGCCACAGGGTTGGGGAATATTTATGTATTCTCTATCATCTATGCATTTATCTATCCGTCATCTACCAACCGCCATCACTTTAAATGATCATTTGTACAGAATGGCTAGGGACGGATTTGCCATGAAGATACTATTTGAAAAGAGATCTGTTCATACAGAGAGGAGAGGCCATAACACTAAAACAAGCATTCTAGCCTGAGGTAGAGGCAAGATCAAAGGCCCTGGGATCCGAGCATATGGAAAGTGAGAGAACACCAGGTCGTCTGGTGTGGTAATGTGGGCAGCAGGTGGGGGAAAAGAATGCAGGTGGGGGTGTTGGAACTGCAGGAGCTCTCAAGTTTTTACTGGGAGGAAGGGACCCTAGGTAGGTTTGAGCATAGGAGTATAAAGAAAACACACATACACACACACACACACACACACACACACATGTGGACACACACATGCAGAGTCATGACAGCCAGGAGAGTCTAAGCCAGTTCTGAGAAGTGTGGCTTGACTATGGGAAGTGTCAACAGCTCTGAAAGGCGGCGCTAGTGACCGTGGTCTCTTCTTGTGGTGCTGAAGACATTGTGGGGATTAGAGGATCACATTTGGATGTGATGTGTCGTCACATTGGTCTGAAAGCTGGCAGCCTGTGGAAGGCGGTGCCGTACCGCCCAGGGTCAGATGCTCAGGGCTGAGTTCCAGCTGAGGGTGAACTTGAGATCTGGATAAGGAATTCAGGTGAGACAGATAGGAAAGCCAGGAGTAGACAGCGAAGCCAGAGAGGAGGGACCCGCAAAGGACACTGGAAAGGGTAGTAGTCTGCCTTTGGGATGTCATGGGGAAATCATTGTTTAAAGGGGAGTGCTGTCTGTTCATCCATCCATCCAGGACCAATCCATCCATCCATCACCCATCCATCCACTTACCCATCCATCACCCATCCATCCATCCATCCATCATCCGTCTCTCCATCCATCCATTCATCATACACCCATCTATTCATCATTCATTCACCTACCTATTCATCTATCTAATCACCCACTCATCCATCTACCCAATATTTCACTTATCCATCCACTTACTCATCCATCCAACCATCCACTCCATCCATTTATTTA
>NC_046158.1:152760261-152772761 GCF_011064425.1 Rattus rattus | reverse complement strand
TCATTAATTTGCTCATACATTTTGGGAACAATTGCTAGCCGGGCCCGCATGTGACCAATGTTAGGGTCCTGTGCCAAGAAGAATGGAGATTCAATTTGATTGGCAAAGAGGAAGACAGCTGCTGGGTTCATTGGGAGGGGCTGGTACCTGGGGCAGGGAGATGCAGGGTAGGGGTGTCCATCCATCCATCCATCCATCCATCCATCCATCCATCCATCCATCCCCTTGCTCCTTCCACTTGACCCTGCAGACTTGCTCGTGTCCTTTCTCCATGCCCTCCTGGCTCCCAAGGCTGCCAGTGGGCACCTTGCCTGGCAGGCTGGCATCCACGTGCCCTATCCAAGTCCCAAAGGCACAACGCCTGCTGGATCCTGGACCTGCAGCACTCTGTGTCCAGCAGCAGCCTGCTCTCTCTTGAGAATGGGTCCCAGTGTCCCAGGCAGGAGCAATGAGGTAAGGAGGATTCTGGGCCAGCCACCCTGTGCCTGTTTCCTCTCAAGATCCCAAGGAGAAGTCACAGTGGGATTGTACACAAGAAGCCAGCTGGCCCAGCCCTCAGCAAGCTTGCCACACACGGGGCATGAGCATAGGTCGTGAAGAAGACATGTGTGGCCCGAGTAGGGTCACACCCATAGCATTGGTGTTGGCATGGGTCCAGGGTCTTCCGGGACTTCTCAGCTTGGAAACCAGAGGTACCCAGTGAGGAGAGATCAGAGACAAGGAAGGAGGATTAGAGAGGTACCCTTTCCCTCCCGACTCAATTCACCCTGTGCAAAAGCTGCCCAGAGCCTCGTCCATCTCATCTATGCCGAGCAGGCCACGGGACACCATTCGCAAGTTCAAAACCTCCCTGGTCTCTTTCTGCCGAGTCAGGCTGTGTTCACCAGTGCCCATGTAGGTCACAGGTTTTGTCTGCTTGCTTCCAGACTTTGGAGGTTGAGGGGAGCACTGCTTTTTCAGGTAAGGAAACGGAGGCACAGAAAGGTCGTGTGACTCGCCTAGGTCACACCTTGGCTTGCTTCGGAGCCTAGATTTGCACACCGACCTATTGGATCCAAAGCTCATGTGGCATCCCCTCAGGATCTGAACCCACACCATCTCTGCCTGATACCCTGGTGCTCTGGATCTGAAATTCCTGCTAGGTGCTCCCGTGAGGAGGGCTCCGACCCCAGTGACAAGGTATTTAGAGGTAGGGCCTTGGAGGATGATTGGATCATGAGGGCTCTGACCTCAATAGCGATCGACCATTGCTAGACTCTACCTCAATGGGCTGTTGGGGAGGAAGTGAGTCGCAGAGCAGGCCTTCTTCGAAAGATGCACTTTTCCCTTGTCTCTCTCACTCTGCTTCCTGGCTACTGCACAGTGAACAATGTTGGTTCACTACCTGTTCTCCTGCTATGGTGGACAAAACCAACCTACCATGGAGGAAAGTCTCTGAGACTCCTCAGAACCTTGGCTCCTGAAAGCAGACTTGCTGGAGTGTTCCGTCCCTGCAGTAGGGCACACTGACCAACAGCAACAGACCTGACACTGTCATTTAGGCCTTCATGCCTCAGGCCTGAGGCCTGTTGTTAGAGGTAGGCTTGCCCTTCAGTGACTCTCCCTGATTCAATTCCTCTGTCTCATTCCCCTCAGAGACTTCAGAGTCTGTGTTCTTTAGACCTGGGAGAACCGAGCCTTCAGAGGGCTCAGGGGCTGGCTTTACCTGGGTTTTAGTGTTAGCCTCCTGGCTGTGGGTACCTCAGCTGCTACCCTCCACCCCTCATTCCCACTTTATTGCAGGCCTCCAGACAGATGAGGGCTTGAGAAAGGGGGTGTGGCTGCATGGCTACATGGTCCAGGGAGGGAGAGGAGGACAGGCAAGATGGAGGCATCAGCTTCTCCTCCTCCTCTCTGCCCAGACTACAAGTCTGCAGTTTTCTGTCCCTCTGCCTCTACCATTTATGGATTCATGAAATATTAACTGAGTAGCTACTACGTGCCAGGCTCATACTAGAGACTGAGGCGCCCACTGAGCTCAGTGCGTGTCCCGGGGCTGCCCATAACCCCGTGTGTGTGCACGCATGGACTCACCCATGCACTGATTCCACAGACAGATATAGACGTACAATTCTCAGTTAGGTCCACTTTTAACCTCAGTAAAAAGATAAAACACAGGCACCCCCCACATAGGCACGAAGGGCGCTTAACCTCATTGCTGGTTCGATAACGAAACAGAATGGTCCCCTGGAAAGGACGTGGAGGCAGAACTCTCTAGGCCCATGAGAGACAGTCTAAAGAACACTTCAGGACAAGGCGGGAGCTAAAAGGTGAG
Source organism: Rattus rattus (assembly GCF_011064425.1). NCBI lineage: Eukaryota > Metazoa > Chordata > Mammalia > Rodentia > Muridae > Rattus > Rattus rattus. The sequence goes on along the minus strand of NC_046158.1, from coordinate 152,770,447 downwards.
GATAAGAATTAACTATCGGGGTTGGGGATTTAGCTCAGTGGTAGAGTGCTTGCCTAGTGAGCGCAAAGGCCCTGGGTTCGGTCCCCAGCTCCGAAAAAAAGAAAAGAAAAAAAAATGAACTGTCCTAGTTTGATGAGGTGATGCACACCTCTAATCCTAGTTTGTGGAAGCTGGAGGCAGGAGAATTGGGAGTTCAAGGTCATGCTCAGCTACTTAGTGAGTTTGGGCTAACCTGGGCTACAAGGAGACCCTATCTTAGAAAACAATACAATACAACAAACCCATCATCACCACCACCACCCAAACTAGCCACAGTATAGAGGGGATACAGGGCTTGGAGTTTGGGCTGGAGAGCTAGAAGGTAAGGAGGGGTCTTTAGGAGAGGGACATGAGTGAGCTTGTGTTTAAAGAGTTGGCCCTGCCTGTGGCTTGAGGAATGACCTCAGAAGGCGGAGGTGGTGTCTGGGGGAGACAGCGGTGGTGGCTCAGACCTGGGAGGCCGCTGTAGGATGAGAGAAACTGACAGCTCTGAAATATTTAGGAAGCAGAATGGAGCAGACTCCATGATGGATTGACCTGAGGGGAGGCGGGAGGAGGCAGCCGGAGGACGGCTTCCCGGTTTTATTTTTCTGTTTTCGCTGACGTTTATTGATCACCTACTAAGAGCCAGGCACATCCTGCACTTCACAAGCGCCACCTTCTCCGTTCCTCATGTAAGCTCATAAACTAAGTCATCACCATCTCCCTCATTACCCTCTCACTCCGGGAAGGAGGCTGTGGGAGCCGGGACCTGGGTCCTCCAGGGAAACAGACTCCGCAGGTCATGGCTACAGAGAAGACAAGTGAGCGGCACCATGAGTCAGTACAGACAATGCTGGGCCACCCTCAGAGCTTCTTCTTCGTGCCAGGCACGGAGTCATCCAATTAGCTAATAATAAGAGGTGACAGCTAAACGCGGGACACACACCAACCCTCTCATTGCGTCCTCCGAATGGCTGTCTTTCAGATTTCTATTCCAGAAAAGAGGGCCAGTGGCCCAAGCAGGCTGAGGATTCGCCCAAGGTCACACAGTTAGTGGTAGATCTGGAATTCCCATAGGCTGTGGCGAGGGAAGGCGAATAAAGATGGGTAAGGGGGATGGGGGTGGAGGGTGGCGCAGTGGCTGCTGGGAAGGGCACACGAGTTTGGACCAAGCCAGTGAAGATACTAACTTCCCATGCCAGCTAGGAGCTCTGTGGGCACGGGCATGTGCACACAAGCACTTCCTGGGTGCCTGCTGCTCGCCGGCCAAGGCCACGGTGTTCTCTCTCTGTCCCAGGTGTCCGGGTTGTACCTGCCTCATGCCCCGCCCCCGCCATGCCCGCTTGCAGTGCCGCAGGCACAGCCTCGCTGTACATCATGTTGACAGTAGAAATTACATCCCGGCTGCTGTTTTACACCGCGCCCTGTCAGAACTCACCGCAGCCCAGTGATCAGGACAAATTGAATACCATCCTGGCCGTGTCAATATTTATTCCATTTTACAAACGTGGCCGGATGGGGGGCAGGGACCCGCTGAGGTGCCAGCCAAGCAAAGCCCCGGGAGGCTGTGCCCCTCCCTCCGCACAGTGGATCACCACCTCCCTTCCCTTCTCTTCTTCCCCTCCCCTCCTGGACTATTCATAATCGGTTAAAATTGGATTTCAGTCTTGATGCCGAAAACGGCACAAATCATTAACGCGTGCTGTAACTAATAATTACAAAATGGAAAAATGGATCTACCCTTCGATCAAAACTCTGAAAGTCGCCCCCTCTCCAGAAACCCTGCCCTCTGTCCTCTGAGACCCAGCAACAAGTCCCTCATGTCCTACCTTTGAGAGAAGCCCCTTGACTTGCTTGCCTGGGGCCACTTCACTGAACATTTCTGCAGAATTTGGCTAGTTTGTTGTTTCGCTTGCTTCTGAGCTCCTACTATATACAGTCTTTTGGGTCTTTCCTTTTCAGCCGTATTACAGGAGTCCCCTTTGCTTTGTTTTTCTGGGTCTTTTTTGCTGCTGTATAGTACTCCACTGCATAATTGCCCTGGTTCCTCTACCTGCCCCTCTTATCTGTCATCTCCCTCATTTTCTTCCTGCTCCTCTGTCTGAATCTCCTATTTTTCTCTTTAACTACCCCCCCTCATCTTACCTCCTGGGCTGTCTGTCCTCCAGTGTTCTGTCTGTCCCCTGGGAGCTCAGCACGTACTCACTGAGCACACACTTGATCTCAGCTTCTCTGTGGGAGCAGGGGTCCTGGTGCCTCCTCCTGAGTGCTTTCTACTTCCCCCAGCTGCTCGAGTAGGTAGCTGCAGGAACACCAGGTTCCTCAGGGCATAGAGAGGTCCCTGTCCCCACAGCCTGCCTCTCCCTTGTCAAGAAGCTTCACCCCGTGATAAACTTTCCTCCCAGACTAAAAGAGAACTGAGGGATTCGAAGAACCCTGAAGCCAAACTCAGAAGGGAGCTGGGTGTGGGGACAGAAGGCTACCCCTTGTCTCAGCTCTGCCATTCAAGCTCTCAATCATTCCCCACTGAGGACCTTGTGTGTTGGGTCCCACGGAGCCAAGTCAGAGGAGAGCTGCGGGTGGAGGAGATCCTCTAGGAGTCATGGAGGGAGTGCTTGGGTACCCCAGGGGCTCATGTCACACATCCCTGCCAGCCTCCCCGGTCTCGGAAGCCGCATGATGAGGCTCATATTCAGGGTAGTTAATTTTTACTGCAACCCAAGCAGATGACATTAAGGCGTCTGTGCCTTTGCAGGATAGGAAAAAGCTCCCTGGGAAGGAAGGCGAGGTAGACAGGGCTGGAGCATGGCTCTGATAGCACCATACTGGGTGACCTTGGCTAGCCTCTACCTTTCCTGAGCTTCTATGCAATAGAAGGCTATAACTGGTACCCAGTGTTCATCCCAGACCACGGCAGCCACAAGTGGGGCTTATTCAGAATTCAGCCCCTCCACCCAGCCCTGGAACATCTGATACAATGCCTATAAGGATCACATTAGAAGACACAGACTCCTTCCAGAACTTTCCACAGGCTAGAGACATGAACATTGGATGAACCGAAATTAAAGACCTGTACTTTCTGCTGGACTCAGCACTCCAGGGGGCTCCCGGTGCTGTCTAGGCTACTAGGGAGTAGATGGCCACCTCTAGAAACTGGGGCACAGAGAGATAGGGTCATCGCTTGGGTGAGAGCTAGCCACAAGCAGGGAAGCCAGGACCTGCAGGAGGAAGTCTGGCCATGCAACCTGGCTGCTCTGGAAAGGTTCTGTAGCAGTTCTTGGCACAGAACTGGCAGCCCTGGGCAGGGAATCGGGCATCGTGCACCCATTGCATGTCTGACTTTGAAGGGTACATGTTCCAGTTCACTCCCGTAACCAGGGCAAGTGCTTACTGCTTTGTTTATATATTTCTTTGTGACTCTCTCTCTCTCTCTCTCTCTGTCTCTCTCTCTCTGTCTCTGTCTCTCTCTCTCTCTCTCTGTGTGTGTGTATATACACATGTGTGGGTATATACATGGGGTGCCTGTGCACGTCTGTGTGTCTGTGTTGATCTATGCAGTACATGTAGAGGTCAAAGGTTGGTCCAGGGTCATCCCTCAGTGCCTTCCCTCCTTTATTCTCCTGTCTCTCCTTTTATGTGTATGGCTGTTTTGCTCGCGCCGACGTCTTGCTGGCAGTGCTTGCAGAGTAGGAGGAGAGCATTGGCTTCCACAGCACAGGAGTTACAGATGGCTGTGAGCTGCCGTGTGGGTGCTGGGAACTCAACCGGGGTCCTCTGCAAGAGCAGCAAGTGGAGCCGTTGCTCCATCCCCTCTACTTAATTCTTTTGAGATAGACTCTCTCAGTAAAACCGGAGACTGTGGATTGACTGGACTGCCTGGCCGTTAAGCTCCAGAAATCGTCCTGTCTCTTCTTTCTCGGTTCTGGGATTACAGGGAGACACCCCTGTGCCCAGCCTTTCGTGGGTGCTGGGGATACAGACTCAGGTCCTCAGCTCTTTACTGAACCATCTTTTGGGCCCTCCTGTGTTTAGTTTTTTTGAAATGGGATCTCAGTAGACCAGGCTGGTCTCAAACACACAGTACAGAAAAAAGAAATGACTTTGAACCTCTGATCCTGTGGACTCGCAAGCGAGAGTCACCATGCTTAATTTACTGTTACGGCCTTGGGCTCTGACACAGAGTTTGACAGGCTTCAGTCTCTAGTTACAAAGGTACAGGGTGATGGGCTGTGCCCATTAGCCTAGGGTAGGGACAGAATGGAGCTCCCCAGAACTTTACTCTTAAAGGTTTCTCAGCCCTAATCCAGCCCCTCCCCCCAAACACCGAGCATGTGCTCACTTGCACCAGTGATGGGAAGCGGGGGCCGGCTGCCTGGACAGGGGCCCTGAGGCTGAGTTCTGTGTGCTAGTTGATAACAGCGGGTTTCATGGAGGCCCCTAGGGGTCTTATGCCAAGCCAGGCCTGGCTTTTGAACCCGCCAGACACTGGATTGCCCGCCCCACCAACAGCCTGGGGTCGGACGCTCACTGTGGCTAGGGCCTTTCCCCATTAAGGCCTCCGCGCCAACTGTCTGCAGCTGCGAGACACAGGCGTCCCGGGTGGCGCGTTCCACTGAATCAAATCTACCACAAACTCGGGACCTGACCTCAGCTCTAGAGATGACAGCAGGCAGGATGCAGCCTGAGCCAGGGCTTAGCCAGCCAGGCCCTGCCAGCCGCAGAGGAGGGAGCCCCAGGCCTGCCGCCTGCTGTGCTCACAGCGGGATCAGCGCCCCAGATCTCTCTCAAAGCCAGGCCGTCGCCACTGGCCTCACAGCTCATCTCCCGCAGCTCCCTGAGGTCCGGGCGATTATGCCACTGAACATTCCGCTTTCATCTTGTCAACCTCGCAGTAAATTACAGGCCCGGGGAGGCGTGGGTCTCCTCCTTAAACAAGATTCAATTCCACTTAGCTGCCCCCCTTCCCGCCCCCCACGTGGCTCCCCCCCTCCCCCAGCCTGCTCAGGATTTATGGCCTTTCCTTGCAGGCAGCTGGTAACCATGGTAGGCTCCTTGGGGAGGCTGCAGGCTGGAGCCTTGGCAGCCCCAGGCTTCTGCTCGCTGGCCACCGCCTACTCAGCGGGGAGAGGAAAGGCCAGGAGTGTGGGCTTCTAGAAACTTGAAGTCGCGATAACAGCCACACTGGCCACAGTGAGTACTTCTGTCTCACACACCCAATCTTCCCCGTCACTAGGGCACAGACGGGAACACTGATCCTTAGTGCCAGCAAGCTTGTCACATCTTCCTGTTCTATACTGGCACAGGCGGATAGGTGCTGGTCCCAGTACATGCATGGTCATCTAGGGATTGGTCTGTGAAGTCAACTGAGAGAAGCAGTTGGATCTGGGGCTGGAGTTGCTACACCAGGGAACCAGTCTCTTTCCAGAACCTCTTATTGCAGTCTTGATCCAGGGCGGCCACTGCAGATCCCAGCTCCTGCTTACATTCCTTCAGCGACCAGGAGATCACTCCCTTGGTGGCGAGCATTTTCTCTAACTATTAGCACGATTACCTAATAATGGACCAGGCCCGGCTGCCCCTCTCGATGACACCATTGCATCATCTAAGGTCCTCTCTGCCTTCCGGCTGCAAACTGCCTTGTTCAGCCCAGGTTTTCTCCACTTGTTTTAGGGGCTTTCTCTGTCTTTTCTCTCCCTACCCCTCACCTTCAGCTCCTACCCTCACCCCTGCTTCACTGCACCCCAGAAGGTCAGAATTGGAACTTTCCTGCTTTCACTTTCCTGATAGAGAGGCCCAGGATGAGATATGGGCTCAGATCTGCCAATTGGAAAAGCATCCAAAGGCTACCACCCACTGGCTTGACACCATAGCTCTGCTCAGTATCTTAAACAATAAATCACTTCATTCCCACGCAGGACCTACTACAGACGTGATTATGAAGCACAAAGGTCAAATGACTTCCCCAAGACCATACAGTCTAATGTTTGAGCCACACTTCTACCCTGGGGCTCCATGGTCCCACATGTCCTACAAGCCAAGGAGAAACAAGAATGGATGCAGTGCTAAGGGAACAAGGCCTACTGCTTTTCTCCTGGGCCCTGGTATGAGTTAAGTGTTCCCTCACCCGGATTCTGCCCACAAGGGACTGTCCCTTTCCATTCTTGGGGACATCTGGACTTACAACATCCTATTACATGTCAGTCCTAGACCTCTGCAGGGTAAGGTCAGGATCCAGCTGGGGATCGAACCCAGGGCCTTGCGCTTGCTAGGCAAGCCCTCTACCACTGAGCTAAATCTCCAACCCCAGTTCATCTCTTAAATGCAATTCTAACCCGGGCATCAGCTCAATCCAGCCTGATTACATACAAGTTCTTGTGGGTTCTGAATGAGGTGACATTTGGACTGTCTTGGAAGATTATATAGGAGCTCAGCATAGAGAGCCATGGGAAGGGACTCATGGACGGAGGAAATAGCTTGTATGAAGTCTTGTGGAGGATGTATCGGCCCAGGGAAGGCTGAGATGTGACTAGACCCAGCGCCTTGCTGGGGCGACTTGGCTTCACCACTGAGCTGTAACCCCCTTGCTGATCTGCATGTGTCCCAGACAGACAGGCACAGGGAGGGAATGATACCTCCAGGTCCCACAGCCATAGGTTGGATGCTTGGAGTTGCAATCCAGTTTGGCCAGTGGCCCCCTAGAATGTAAGCCAGGTCCCATCTGGGGCAACAATAAGTCAGGTCCCATCTGGGGTGACAGATAGACGAAGCTGGTGCCAAGCCTGAGGGGCGTTTCTCCATTTCCGGATCCTGACAAGTGATGGAGCTGGCAGATAAGGAATCTTCTTCCCTAATCTCTCTTCTCCGGCTGTATCAGGGGAGGGAGCAGAGCCTGCACTCCTTCCAAGGCTTAATCCTCTCCTTCCTGCAGTTAAGGCTGTGGGTGACAGTCTTTGGTAGCCGTCTGCAGAGGACTGAGGATGAGGACAAGGACTAGGAAGCTGCTGTTGATGGCAAGCCAACAGGCACGGGTCTCTGTTGTAAGGGCTTCCTGAGATGCATGGGGAGCCTCAAAATTTGCTCATTGCTCTGGAGAAGGTAGGAGTGGGGCTGGTGGGGTCCGTGGGGGAGTCACACTCGGGCTGAGCTGGGTCCCCAGCTTTGCTCCTGCCAGCTGTGTGACCTAAGGGAAGGTACTTCCCCTCTCTGAGCTTCAGTGCTCTTCTATGCAAAATAGGGGAAACAAATCCTCCAGGATGATTTTTTAAAGCTCGAGTTGATGGTGAATACAGAAGTAATTCTCTGGAAAGTCAAGTGCCGGAACCAGGCGAGCCGTGACTATTATTTTCCACAGGCGAGAGAGGATCTGAGGGTGAATCGGAAGCACTGCAGCTCCTGTCGGGGTGGGGGGGATTCACCTCCAGTTCTGAGCCCCTGTAGGGGCCCCCCAGTTAGTCTTCATGCAGGAGTCCCTCACCTACTGTCTGACAAATTGAGCTCACCATACAGGAAACACCTATCACCTATCCACCTGTATCCTTGTCCTGTCTGCCCTCTTGCCTAAGGACAGTCACCTGCTCCTAGTTTTGTGGCAAAGATCTCCCTTTCTTGAACAGAGGCCAGCCCGACACTCTGGCTTCTTTTCCCTGTGGCTACCTGGGGAAATGATGGTTCCTCTCTGGAACGCACAATGAATCCCTGACCCAGTACAAGGCTCTCTAAATTATCCATCTGTCTGTCCGTCTGTCCATCCATCCATCCATCCATCCATCCATCCATCCATCTATCTATCTATCTACTCTGTGTGTGTGTGTGTGTGCGCGCGTGCACACACACATACCACAGTGTACATGTGGAACACAACTTGAGAGAATCAGGTCTCTCCTCCCATGCATGGATGCCAGGGATCAAACCCAGACTGTCAGGCTCCCTCGTATGAGATTTGAAGAGGTGGAGCCATCTGGGATCTGTAAGAGGTGCTCACGACCGAGCTGATGGGTCTGTGTGACTTCTAGCTTAATGTGAGGGCTGTCTTCACCGTCAGTTTCACTGGGCTTTAGCATCACCCAGGAGACACACCCATGAAGGTGGTTCTGGAGAGGATTCATCAAGGAGGGAGCACCTGATCAGTCAGTGTGGACGGCAGCAGTTATGCTGTTCTGGGGACCCAGACTGAATTTAGAAGGAGAAAGGAAAAGTCAGAGGAGCACAGGCATCCATTCCCCTGTCTCTGCTTCCAGTTTCTCAGAATCTCCCCCTCCCCCCACAGGCGAGAGAGTATCACAGTCTGAGGGTGAATTGGAAGCAGCTCCTGTGGGGTGGGGTGGGGGATTCACCTCCAGTTCTGAGCCCCTGGGGGGGCCCCCTGTGAGTCTCCACTCAGGAGTCCCTCACCTACTGTCTGGCAGCATGACCTCGCCGTACAGACATGATGAAGTAGCTGCCTGATCAAGTGCCTGGCCTCACAGACACACGACCCTGAAGCCTTATCCACCATGACGAGCCGTATCTCCTCAGAATGAGCCAAGGTAAACCTATCCTTCCGGAAGTTGCTTCTAGTCAGTATATTTGGTCACATCTATGGGAAGTATGGCTCTGATGATGATTCTCGGGTTATCTGAGAACGAGTCTGACTCAGGGTCATTTTGGCTAGGTCTCTCATGTCCCATCTCTCTCCACAGTGCCCCAAGCCACCCTAGGATCTGACAGGTAGTAGGCCATCACTATGTAAAAATGCCCCTTTACTTAGGACCAGACCAGAAGTCGAAGAAATCTCACTTTCCTCCATCTCCTGGGAAGCTCCCTGCTTTGTCTTCACCTTTCTCTAATGGGATCCTGGATATCAGCACGAAAAATGGCCCCAGAAGATTCTAATTGGCAAGAACTAAGCACATATCTCTCTGGACCGACCTCTTCCCGTGTCTCGAGAACCCAGCAGGTTGGGGGGACCCCAGATTCCTTGCCTCATATCCCATGCTTTTTCAATCATGTTCGCTCTCAACATGTTGAAGTCATCAGTGACTGCCACGCCATCCGGTCCAGCTATTGTCCCTAGTCTTCATGTCCCTCATCCTCAGTGGTCTTTGAAGCCTTATTGAACAGCTGGTGTTCTTTGCAACTCCCATCATGCCTCTGGCTGTCCTTCACAACCAGAACCTCTCCGGTCCCCATTGAAATGCTTCACTCATTCCTGGGCAAGCCCATTCATGCCGATGGCCTCAGTTACCCTCAACACCACAATGGCTGCCAACCTCTGTGGTCCTGGTCCTGACCTGTGCTCTGAATTTAATTGAGGGATTCACGCCCATCTCCCTTAGATGCCCCTGCTAAGCCTCATTGCTAGCAAGCTCAAAGTCACCTCAGTGAATGGCCCCAGTATGTGTCTAGTGGCCCGAGTCAGAAGGCTGGACGCTCTTCCTGGCAGGAGCCTTCTCTTCCCTCCTGACCATTCCTCCACCTGGCCACTTGGAGTCATCTCGCCTCCCACTTCAGTTCCAATCAAGATTCAGGGTGACCCTTGGGTTATGGCTTCGCAGTGGCCAGTGACAAGATTTAACAAGGAGAGAATCAGAGAAACGGAGGCTGGGGTGGGAGGGAGAGTGCCGGTGGGCTATGCCCGACACGTTCCCGAGACGTGCCTACGGAGACGTATAACAGGCAGGGGCAAGGAACAGTCTGGAAAGAACTCCAAGGACAAGCCCAGACTGGAGATATAAATCAGAGCATCCTTCAGCTTGCAGGTGACATTTAATGCTGAGGGATGCTGAGGTCGCAGAGAAGAGACAGAGCAGGCTCAGGGCACTGCCACGTAAGAAGGAGGCAGGAAGGGGGTGAAGCAAACAGTGGGGAAGCAGAGGGCTGAGGGGCATCTAAAACGGAGTCATGGAGCCGACCGGAGACCAGAGAGCAAAGCTGCTGAGAGGCAGGGGAAACTGAGGCACAGCCACACCACGGCGATCCTGGAGAAGCATGCCAGAGAGGCAAGGGTGTCGTGTTCTATCCTGTTGTGACCCCCTGCTCAGCTCATTCTGCATTGTTCTCTGACGAGTCTGGTTTTCCTCAGCTATGTGTTGACACTGTTGTGTTTTAGTTTTTATCTTAGGAGAGAACTTGAAGCCCTGGAACAGTGGAATTTCTCTTTCTTAAAAAGCACTTGCGCTCGGCCGTG